>NW_026622372.1:0-35255 GCF_003711565.1 Takifugu flavidus
CACTCGGATCATCTTATCTGCATTTGTTGTTCTGATGACGCATTCATTCACATTCTAGACTTGTTCTTTGTCATCATGATCGCTTGTAATTTCTTTTTATTCTTCTTCTCCTGAAGAAACTGTTGGTCTGGTTCCCTCCTCTGGTTCTGACTGGGATGACTGGAAATGACTCACGAAACAGCACCAGTATGAAATGACGTCAAGTTTATCTGAATGTCTGATGTATCAGCATCTCCAGAACTGTTGTCAACTGATTTATCTGCTTCTCCAGAACTTTTGTCAACTGATTTATCAGCTTCTCCAGAACTGTTGTCAACTGATTGATCAGCTTCTGTAGAACTTGTGTCCGGTTCTTTGATGACCTGAGCTGAGCCGACTTCTCTGTCTTCACCAGCTGAATGAATAAACTGCTCTTTGTTTTCCTTCTCCGATGCTGAAAGAAACAGAAATATGATGCAACTCAGAATTCTCAAAAGAATCAAGATATTTTAAATCATTCAACAAATAGGGTCCGAAATCCTAAAAACAATTATATTGAGGGGCCAAAGATTTATTTTCTAAAATAAAAGATGCAAAAGTGAGAAAACTAAAGTTGTTTTGTACAGAATATTTTTGTTAACGATACCATCAAGCTGTTTTGAAACAAGATTTCTACCGTATTGAATTATACATATTAAATATTACCATTTTGTTGTTAACAGTACGAACTAGCCATTATTGCTGCCTGATGGGGATGTGAGAAGTTTTTCCCCACGTTTGTATATTGCTGCTGTGGTGCAGTCAGAGTGTCTGCAGGCCACAGAATTCCAATCCAACAAAGAAAACATTGTTAATACCAAGTGTTTAACCTACATATCCACCGGAAAACTGGAATAGACAGTTTGGGGGTTCATTGTGATTCAGATGTACAAAGTTTGGTTGAAAAGCCGTTCTCCTGTGGAGCTCTAAAATAATTTTCTAGACTTGGAACTCTCCATCAATAAAGTGAATAAAGATCACTGAGTTCTGAGTTTAGCGTTCAAAGTTTTTGTGCATCACAAAATGAAAATGTTTCATTAAAAGAAGATTAAATATACTTGTTAATTTCAGTTGGTGTGTAGTTTGTTTATTTACTAGATTTTTGAGTCTTTTGTATTTCTTCCGACTCTTAAAATGTTAGCACACAGCTGGAGGAAGATTATATCATGTGGAACAGAACAAACTAAGTTTATCAATCAGCTCCTTCTAAAACCTTTCAAGTTGATCAGATTTGTGGAATAAAATAATAAAGACAGACTCCAAACCTGTTTGTTCAGTGGAAGATTCCAGATCAGATGCCTCCTTCTCAGCTGGATCTGGTTCATATTGAGACAGCAGGCGATATTGCTCCATCACCACTTGCTCCATCACCGCAGTGACCAGTTCTGCATTTTCATCAAATCCTTTCTGCATTTTATCCTCCGTTTGATTGTCCCGTCCTTAAAGTTAAAATTCAGAATCCACTGCAATATTAATCATTTATCATTTATAGTATCGTCTGCAGATCTTTACACATGCCAGCTCCAGCACCACCACCAACACCACCAGCACCAGCAGCAGGACGACTGCAGGCAGGACAGCAGCCAAAACTACAGGTGAAGTTTCACCTGCACAGAAGACCAAAAGTCACCCAAGGTTCAGCCTTTAAAGCTGTTTCTAGCTGAAACATTCAACTGGTAAAGGGGCAAAAGCTAAAATGGTAAGATGGAAGTGGTGCTAAGCCCATTTAAGCACACTCAAAAGTTAAGCTGGGTAAACTGGGAGTAAAGCAACATCAAATCCTACCAGAGTAACAATCCTTTGCAGTGAATTCAGCAGTTTCGTTGCTCAGGGGGTTGCTCACGCGGCAGCTGTACACTCGTTCATCATGCTTATTGTCCAGAAATATCCTCAACTGAGGGCCCGGCTGGGTGTTTCCATAGAAGAACCACTCGTACTCAATATCAGGCTGAGGTGCTGAGCACGTCAGCAGTCCAGATAGATTTGAGCTCTTGCTTGAGTTTGTCTCACAGGTGATTGTTGGTTTAGCAACTTTATCTTTAGGAAGACAGAAAGTAATGATGCATTTGTCACAGTGAGTGGTTTAAACTATTAAAATATAATTACTGAATACAAGGCCATCATAAACAGCCAGAGATCAGAGTCAGCAGTAACGGGCAGCAGTACGTTAGGATTTAATGGAATTATTTGAAACATATTCCACAAATTCTTGTGAAAATGATGAAACAAAAGTGAAAATCTGAACAAAGTGAAGTTCAGCTGCTTCACTCGGTCGTGTTCTAAATAAAACTGCTACAAAATTAAACTGCTCAATTATACTTTACTGAGGTTCTTTCAGAAGATAAATCAGTTAATTTTCTTTTAATCTATTACAAATCTTTCACTCTGGTTCAGTAAAGTATCAGCAAAGAAATACTCACCAATAACCTGCAAAGTATAATAATAGAAATAGGATTTCTTTTGCATGTATAATTCCAATTCATACAATCCGCTGTCTTCAGATCTGAGGTCGGTCAGATGCAGCTCTGCAGAGTGCCAGTCAAGAGTGGTTCTGTTTTTAAATGGGCCATACACATCTTCTTCTTTGCCATTGAACTCGACCACTTTGTTGTCATCATGCATCCACAGAATCAGATCAGGCTGCTGCTCCTGGATCTGTGGCTTTAATTTCACCTCCTGACCCTTGAGACCATATTTTATTGACTGTGCAGCAACTAGAAACAGAACAGAGGAGCGTTAAAATAAAAACAAGGGTTATGGTTGCTCAAGCACCTGAGTTTGGACAAATCCAGAATATTCATCTAGTTTTTATTCCATTTTCATTTCCTCTCATCAAATTGTTCAACCACTCAGGACCAGCCGTGGACAACATCACCCACAATCAGTGAGCCTGTTCTGATCCAATAAAACACAGTTCTGAAACAGTAATGTTGACGGACAGCAGCTAGCTTTCAAATGAACAATAGCAGGAAAAAAAGTTTGCTGTCAGAAACAACAGATGGAATCTCTAAAACAGCAACTGAAGGGTCACCGAGAAAATCACATAGCTGCAGCATTAACCAATAAAAGCCGCCATATTGTCTCATAACTGTGTGTGGGTGTGTATGAGAAAGAGAAAGCGAAAGTGAACGTGTCCTCTGTGCAAATATGTCAAATAAAAACATAATATAAATATTTTGTATAAAAGAAATGGAATATCATAGCAGTAACAGCACTGTCATAACAGTGACCATCAACAAAGATGAATAATAAGTCGCAAAAGAAGTTAGGAAGTTATCACAGAAATATTATTACACTCAAACCACAGCGATATGATAAAATGGAACTTTTACAACTAAAATCGTTTCAGAAAATATGAATGAATCAAATGATTGGTTATTTTCCGAGAGCTCAAACGAGGCATGAACCAGCACAACAATCACCTCCAGAAAGACTCACCGAGGCAGAAGATCACATTCAGGAAAAAAGCCTGGAAAACCCGAGGAGCCATTCCAGGAGCACACAATAGCGCCGCAGCATTCCTTCTTCTACATTGATGACACAAAGTAACGAACGGGTTGATAATTATTTGTCAAGTTGAGTGTATATTTAAATTTGTTTCCTTCCTGCCAAAGCGAAAGTATCCGCCATCTCACTTCGCTGCGTTGATTTGATCAGAACCGGAAGTCTCTGATGCACCTACTTCCTGTTTGAATGCCGGGCGCTTTGGTTTGTTACCAGTCCAGAAGACCCACACGGACGTTACCTCATGCCTAATTAACAACAATAGTAAATAAATACGTTTACATTTGCTATTGAGGCCCAGCTAAATGGACTTTACACAAAATCTTTATTCTGACGCACATGTCATTAAGAACACATTTGAGAGCAAATTTCGTCCCATTCAATTCAATTCAATCTTTATTTATATGGCACTTTTCATACGCTAGGTAGCACAAAGTGCCTCACAAAGGATAAAAACAGCAAAGAGAACAAGAGATTCAAGAAAAGGACACACACACACATGCATACAACACACTTACACACACACATAAACAAGCTGAGGCAAGCTGAGACATGGCTGGGCACCGAGACCTGAGGCGAAGGAGTCGCCACCTTTGGAGGCCCACCAGGCCGAGGGAGGTCACGGTCCGTGACCACAGGTGGTACCGCCACAAAGACCACCCCGACCCGGACAGACCGGAGGCTCCACACCAAAGCACAGAGCCCCCTAACCACCCAGGCCAGAGTCAACAATGGGACAGCACCCCCAGCGGTAGACCGGAAACATCTCCCAGCCTGGCAGGCCCCCATGAGGAAACACCATGAGGAAACACTGGAGCTAAAAACTGAAGGAAAACAGTAAATGGGATAAAAGGTATAAAAGCTAAAAACTGAGGAACTAAGAATTGAAGTAGTAAAACAGTACTAAGACTAAAACAGACTAAAACAGTAAATGGGTTAAAAGGTGTAAAGACTAAAAACTGAGAAACTAAGAACTGAGGGAGTAAAACAGTAAAAGTATCAAGTAAAATAAGGATAAGACATAAAAACTATGAGGACATAAAAGAAATTAAAAATAATCAGGAATCAGTTAAAGGCCTGATTAAAAAGGTGTGTCTTGAGCCTCTTTTAAAAAATCTCAACAGTCTCTGGGGCCCTGAGGTTCTCCGGCAGGCTGTTCCACAGTCGGGGACCATAATAACTGAAGGCCGCTTCCCCGTGCATTTTAGGCTTACATGTGGAATGGTTAAAAGGCCGGTGCCCGAGGACCTCTGAGTCCGCGAGGGTTGATAGAATAAAAGCATGTCTGATAAATAAGTCGGGCCAAGACCATTAAGACATTTAAAAACTAATAAAAGAACCTTAAAATCGATCCTGAAACGCACGGGTAGCCAATGCAGCGATCCCTCTGGTCCTCGTCAGCACCCGTGCAGCTGAGTTTTGTAATAATTGTAGGTTAGTGACGCTCTTTTTTGGAAGACCAGAGAGCAGGGCATTACAATAATCTAGACCACAAGAGATAAAAGCGTGCATCAGCACCTCCGTGCTGGCCTGAGAGAGAAACGGGCGGACTCTGGCTATATTCTTCAGGTGGTAAAAACCTACCTTTGTTATGTTTTTGATGTGTGGGATAAAACTAAGCTCAGAGTCAAAGATCACACCCAGATTTTTTACAAATTGAGATGGCTTAAAATCCTTTAACTTTGGTACAAGTTTCTCTCTCTGACCTTCAGGACCAATGACTAAGACTTCTGTTTTGTCCTGGTTGAGCTGTAGGAAGTTTTCTGCCATCCATGACTGGATATCTAGAATACAGTTAAAAAGGGCATCAACTGGCCCTGTGTCATCAGGAGCCACGGCGATGTACAGCTGCGTATCGTCAGCATAGCTGTGGAAGCTGATGCCGTGACTCCTGATGACGTCCCCAAGAGGAAGCATGTAAAGATTAAAAAGGGTTGGACCTAAGATTGACCCTTGGGGAACCCCACATTTTGTCTCGTGGATTCTCGAGGAGCATGTATCCATACTTACAAAGAAGCTTCGATCAGTAAGGTAGGAGGTGAACCAGTTAAGAACAGTACCAGAGAGGCCGACCAGGTTCTTTAGTCTATTCAATAAAATATGGTGGTCTACTGTATCAAAGGCGGCGGTCAGATCCAGTAGAACCAACACCGTGAGCTTTTTGTTATCTAGGTTACACCTGATGTCATTTAAAATCTTTAAAAGGGCTGTCTCTGTACTGTGGTTCATCCTAAAACCAGACTGATGCCTCTCTAAAATGTCGTTTGAGTTTAAAAAATAATTCACTTGGTTAAAAACAAGTTTTTCTAAAATTTTACTTAAAAATGGTAGGTTGGATACTGGCCGATAGTTATTTAAAACGCTGTGGTCTAGATTGCTCTTCTTCAGAAGGGGCTTCACCACCGCCGTTTTAAAGGAGGTGGGGAAGACACCCGTCTGAAGAGAGCAATTCACCATATATAGAAGATGCTCCTCAAAGAATCCATAAAATGTTTTGAAAAACGGTGTGGGAATTGGATCTAAAAGGCAGGTTGTGGGCCTTACTGGGGAGAAAACTCGACCAAGTGTCCTCGCATCAACCAGGACAAAACTCCCCAGTGTCTCCTCAGGTGAAAGCAATGATCCAGGAGTGTTGTTGATTAAAATTTGCTGTGATAAAAGACTGGATCTAATATCATCGATTTTACTCCTGAAGTGGTCTGCAAAGGCCTCGCAGAGGGTGTCAGTTGTTGTTGTGGGACACCTGTTAAAATTACCATTGGTTAAAAGCTCAATTGTGTGGAATAGAAATTTGGGGTTGTTTTTATTATCAGAGATTAGTTTTTTGAAATGAGAGGTTCTTGCTTGCTTGATTGTGTTATTGTAGGTTTTGAGGTGTTGATAAAATATTTCTTTATGAATGTCAGCTTGGATTTCCTCCACCTCCTCTCAGCACTCCTGCAGGTTCTTTTCAGTTTTCTAGTTTCTTCATTTCTCCACGGTGGTGCACGTTTTGTTCTTACAGTTTTTGTGACAAGTGGAGCCACAGAGTCCAGCGTTGACTTTAATTTATTGTTAAAAGTGTCAACAATAAAATCACACGGTGCTGGTAAAATTTCTCTGCAGGAGTGCTCTGTAAAATCTGGATAAAATTTGCAGCCACTTCAGGAGTCAGGTAGCGTCTCCTCACCGTTCTCACAGGGCCCCTCCGCTGGTTAAAACTGGTGATGTTAAAAAAACACAAAAGTGGTCCGACACGGCCAGATCCCAACAGAGGACCCACCCACGGACAGGCCATAGGTTATGACCAGGTCCAGGGTGCGACCTCTGTTGTGGGTCGGCTGCTTGACATGTTGTTTAAAATCCAAACTGTGAAGGAGGTTTAAGAATTCTCTGGACACTGGGTCCGAGGCGTTGTTGAGGTGTAGATTAAAATCACCAGTTATTAAAATCCTTGTATTTAGCATAAATGATTGATAAAAATTCCGAGAATTGACTGATAAAAGAGGTGGAGTATTGGGGTGGTCTATAAACTGTTATGCTTAAAATAGGAGGGCTGCTAAAAACAACGCATGATGCCCAAATGATGTAAACGTATTAAAAGAGACCTCGCGTGAAGACATTTGGGTCCTTGTTATTGAGGCGGTTCCACCTCCTTTCCTGCCCCCCCTTGTAGAAAATAAAAGTTAAAATCTGGGGGGCAAGCCTCTGTGAGAACAGCAGGTGCATCAGTGCCAAGCCATGTCTCAGTAAGAAGAATACCATCAAGGTTTCTGTCTAAAATTAAGTCGTTTATTATAAAAGATTTATTTAAAAGAGAGCGCACGTTCAGCACGGCCATCTTTATGTCCGCGCCGGACGTGCGCTCATCGTGTCTTTTTATGGGAACAATAAAAGCACTGTCACGTCTGGGAACAGTCCTGGGATTCTGTCCGTATGAAATGATGGGGTCAATGGAGTGAATGATCTGTGATGTTGATGGCAGACATGGGAGTAGTGGTGGAGGGGCATGTATGGTGGGGCGTGGGGGGGGGGTGAGCGTATATGTGAGTGCGAGTGGGGGGCAGAGTGTTGGTGTGCATGTGTTTAACCAATAGTCAGGAAGTGGATGTTGTGCAGGAACGGACAGTCAAGTCAATGTTCAAAGATAGAAGCCGGGACCCCTCATGGTTTGGGTGAAGGCCGTCCCGTTTAAAAAGATGGGGTCTATTTAAAAGGCAGCAAAATTGTCAACGATGGGATACTGTTGCCCAAGCAGTACCCCTTCAGCCACAGGTGCAGCTGGTGAAGGCGGCTGGTGACGACGTCACCGTAGCGAGGTGGGGGAAGCGGGCCGGAGATAATTAGCCGCTTCCCCGTGTCCAGCAGACGGTCCACCAGGGAGATGAAGTCCTGCTTCAGAACCTCCGACTGCTGAAATTTGAGGTCATTGATGCCGGCTTCCAGAACCAGCGTGGAGGCCGAGGGGTGCTGTGCACTCAGCTGCAGGGCCGAGGATGTAACCTCCGCAACACGGGCACCGGGGTGACAGAAGGTCTGGAGGTGCGGCGGTGGCGGCGAGGAGCCTGGGGATGGTGGCGCCGGGTCGTGGCTGCTCCTGACCAGGATGGTAGCGGAGGGCCAGGTCGAGCGAGCTGACTCTGGTTCCTCGTCTGGTGAGAGCCAGCTGGACGGACAGGACCAGGAGGCGAGCTGGAACAAGCGCCCACGGGAGGGAAGTCCTGCAGGCTTAGGATATCGTACCTGTTATCCAGTGGCAGATACGGGGGTGGGGAGGGGGAGATGGACGGGCCCTAGCGCCCCTGGCCACCACCGACCAGGGTTCCCTTGGTTTGAGCGGTGTTGAGCTCACGAGGGCTCCTGCTCCGTCCCTGGCGATGAAACCCTGCGACTCCGTGGGCGGAGGAAGGAGGTGGAATGAGCCGCTCCTTTGGGCATGGCTCCCTGGCGGTGCCGGCGGGACTCCGCCGGTGCTGTAGCTGGAATTTCAGCGTTGATGGACCCGGTCCATGGCAGGGTGGTGTCATTCGTGGCCGTCGTGCTCCGGTCACCAGCGCCGGATGCCTTCAGGAGGGCGATTTGTTTCGCCTGGGACATAGCAACAGTGGAGAGGTCCAGCAGGTCGACCCGCAGACCCTGTCCCTCGGACCTCAAACGGGATATGTTTCTCCTCCTGGTCGAGGCGACAGCAGATGACTCGAGTATGAATGTGTCCCTCTCCTTGAGTTCGGACTGGAGCCCGGAGATGCTCTCCCTCAGGGAGAACGTGGGGAGGCAGGACTCACACACCGCCATCATGCCTGCAGCCTGAGCCGGGGGACAGCCACACTAGGCACCGTGCCAGCACACGGAGGTGAGTCCAGGTTAGCACCGTGGCTAAAAACAAGCCGGCGCTAGCAGCGGGCAGGTGACTCCGCGAGATCGATAAAACTTAAAATTTTAAGATCCTCCGCACCGATGTCTGCTCTTCAAAGTGATCTGTGTTCCGTGTAAAATGGTAACTCACGGTCTGATGTTTTTGATGTTCCTCCTGTCGGACGCGATGTTAGCAATCCGTTCTCTCCTCCAACAACACGAGCTGTCGTCGAAGCTACTTCATCTGGTGTATTTGCTTCAAAGGGCAGCATGTACTGCTTCAGCCTGCTGGAATCAGACTTAAATGTCAGCTTGAAGCATGTCCTTCTGTGGGTTCGACGTAAATCCTACTGCATCCTAATTTAAAGGTTTCCGCTCAGCTTCTAGAACAAACAACACTTTAAACATGAAATACAGCAACATATTCACATGAGTAAGAGCACTTTAATAGATGAACCAAAGTTTTCTGCACAGGATGAATCCAATGCCCCCTTCCCTTTTTTTAACTGAGCTCCACACAATGTCATGTCCCACTGTCCTGCAGCTGGTGGAACTACTGTTGTCCAAGCACAGCAGTCTGGTCAGGGTTTGTTGATCTGCTCCAGTCGCAGCTGAAGTGATGCACTCACTAAAATATTGGAGATTTCAACACAAGGCGTGTTACCTCGTCTCGTTAATCAGACCACAGTTGGAGATTGAGCTCCACAGCACTTTGTATAAAGCCAGCTTTAAAAATAAGAAAACAACTATTTTAACAGTAAAACAACTTTTAGGCTGAATTTCCACACTTAAAAACAATCACATATATTATTAGATTAGTAATAACAATAATGCCCAACAATAAAATATCAAAGCTTGTGTCTTAAATTTGGAAGAATTGATACTCCTTTGGTATTTGTGTCTCTCGTGAGGAGTTTTCATGCTTCTTTAGATTCAACTCTCAGATTTCTTCTATAAATATTTGACTGTAATACCGACAGACATTTGCAAGTTTAACCACAAAAACACAATATTTCTCTATTGTACAAAACAAATGCAGAACATAGAGCTTAATTGGCTAAATGTCCTCATACTCTAATAAAACTATCAAATATCTCATGGAACAGTTTTACTGAAGTCCTTAAAAAGGTTAAAAAATATTTGTCAGAAAAAGGGAAAACAGCCCACTGAGATACCTGAGTGATGAATATACTTAAAGTCAAAGCTGCTTTTGTATTGTTCTCAGTTGGCTTCCTGTTGTCCATCTCTGGGTCTTCAGAGTCTGCAGACCTCTGTCTCAGTCTGCTCCTGCTCCACCCTGTAATCTAGCCCACTCTGTCTTCTCTCTGCTGCTCAGCATCATCCAGCACACCTGCTCAAACTCCTGTCTGGCACATCACTCTTTGTGTTGTGCTCCTGCCTGTCCCTGTCCCCGCCCCTTTTCCTGTCCCCGTCCCTTTTCCTGTCCCCGTCCCTTTTCCTGTCCCCGTCCCTTTTCCTGTCCCCGTCCCTTTTCCTGTCCCCGTCCCCGTAAATTGCCTTCTCTTCTGTTTTAACAAGTCTCTGCCAGTTCCCTGCCTATCATCGCCTGCCTGAGTATTCAACGTTCTTGGACATGTTCTTCTCTGTGGATCATCACACTGTGGAATAACTTCCTGGATTACTTGAATGCTGCATCTCGTTGTGAACCTGAGCTGATTTCTAAAAAATTAAGATCTCCTGCTGGGTTCCTCCATTATTGCATCTTGGTGCCGTTTCTACCTGCAACACTCGGATCATCTTATCTGCATTTGTTGTTCTGATGACGCATTCATTCACATTCTAGACTTGTTCGTTGTCATCACGATCGCTTGTAATTTAGTTTTATTCTGCTTCTCCTGAAGAAACTGTTGGTCTGGTTCCCTCCTCTGGTTCTGACTGGGATGACTGGAAATGACTCATAAAACAGCACAAGCTACTCCAGAACTTTTGTCAACTGATTGATCAGCTTCTGTAGAACTTGTGTCAACTGATTGATCAGCTTCTGTAGAACTTGTGTCCGGTTCTTTGATGACCTGAGCTGAGCCGACTTCTCTGTCTTCACCAGCTGAATGAGTAAACTGCTCTTTGTTTTCCTTCTCCGATGCTGAAAGAAACAGAAATATGATGCAACTCAGAATTCTCAAAAGAATCAAGATATTTTAAATCATTCAACAAATAGGGTCCAAAACCCTAAAAACAATTATATTGAGGGGCCAAAGATTTATTTTCTAAAATAAAAGATGCAAAAGTGAGAAAACTAAAGTTGTTTTGTACTGAATATTTTTGTTAACGATACCATCAAGCTGTTTTGAAACAAGATTTCTACCGTATTGAATTATACGTATTATATATTACCATTTTGTTGTTAACAGTACGAACTAGCCATTATTGCTGCCTGATGGGGATGTGAGAGGTTTTTCCCCACGTTTGTATATTGCTGCTGTGGTGCAGTCAGAGTGTCTGCAGGCCACAGAATTCCAATCCAACAAAGAAAACATTGTTATACCAAGTGTTTAACCTACATATCCACCGGAAAACTGGAATAGACAGTTTGGGGGTTCATTGTGATTCAGATGTACAAAGTTTGGTTGAAAAGCCGTTCACCTGTGGAGCTCTAAAAGAGTTTTATAGACTTTAAAACTCCTGGAACTCTCCATCAATACAGTAAATAAAGATCACTGAGTTCTGAGTTTAGTGTTCAAAGTTTTTGTGCATCACAAAATGAAAATATCTCATAAAAAGAAGATTAAATATACTTGTTAATTTCAGTTGATGTGTAGTTTGTTTGTTTATTTACTAGATTTTTGAGTCTTTTGTGACAGGTTCCCAGCTTCTGGGAACTCTATTGTGTTTTTTTCCCCCTGCAGGGGCGTGGTGGAGCCACGTCCCAGCCGCAGGTGGTGCCGGGGACTGGCGCACCTGCAGACTATCGGTGATCAAGCCACCTATTTATGGACTCTTCTCACGGTTTGCCAGCGTTGGCGTGTTTTGGCTGATTCCAAAAACCCCGACTACACCTTCCCCGATTCTCGTAGCGACTAATTCCTGTGTGGATTATTTGGAACTCGATTTTTGGACTATCGTTTGGATTCTTTTCTCGGACTACTTTTTGACCCCACTCGGGATTGTTTGCTGTGAGTTTGCCTTTCTGGCTTGGAATTAGAACTTATTGTGGACTCCATCTCTTGTGAGTTAAATACACTCCTGTGATCTTCAATAAAGTTTCTTGGGAGACGATCCGCCACTGTGTGCTGCCTGCTTTCGGGTCCTGGTACAACCGTTCGTAACACTTTTGTATTTCTTCCCACTCTTAAAATTCAGCAAACAGCTGGAGGAAGATTATATCATGTGGAACAGAACAAACTAAGTATATCAATCAGCTCCTTCTAAAACCTTTCAAGTTGATCAGATTTGTGGAATAAAATAATAAAGACAGACTCCAAACCTGTTTATTCAGTGGAAGATTCCAGACCAGATGCCTCCTTCTCAGCTGGATCTGGTTTATCTGAGACCACCTCAGTGACCAGTTTTGTACCTTCATCACTTCCTTTCTGACCCTGACGAGGCCTCTTCTGTTGTGATTGAGGGCGGAAATCTGAACCAATGAAGAAACAAACCAATACACAGTTTACAAAAATACGCTGGTTTATACATATGATGTCCTCTCATATGGAGGAGTTTAAACTTGAATTTCAGGATTTAGAACAGAACAATTCCTGCAAATAAATTTGACTTTAACTATAGGAATTTGCAAGTAAACAGAAAAAGAGACAAAGGTTAAAAAGACTGAACCTCGGTGGTTTCTGTGGCTGTTGGCTGGAGTCTGTTGAGCACCAAATAGCTGAAACCTGTCTCTGAGACGTCTGAGCCAACCTGAGTGAACAGTGTTAAACAGGAGAACATCAGCTCCACTGAGTCTGCTTGTGAGAAGAGGGAGCATTAATGTCTTACCCTGTTTTGATGCCTCATCTTGTACCTGACTTTCACCTTCTGGGGAAAAAAAAAAAAATTTCAATCAGGTGAAACTACCTGTTGCTCCCAGTTACACCAAATATTTGTCTAAGACCACCAACACTTTCAGTTTATTACAATATTCTGAAACAGAAATAAATAGTTTAGACCAAAATGCTGATTAAATTCATAAAACTAAAATTAATGTCAGTAGTTGTTCCTGTAAACATGACTGAGTTCTGAGTTTAGAGTTCAAAGTTTTTGTGCATCATAATGCAAAAATATACCATAGAACTAAAATCTTTGAGTATATCAGACCTGTATTCAGCAGCTTTACCTTTAATAGGAGAAGATGTCAGAGGCAGCTGACTTTCACCATCTTCAGCTGTTTCATTGTCCCGTCCTGAAAGTTAAAATTCAGAATCCACCGAAATATTAATCATTTATAAAACAAGTGTCAGTCTTGTATTTATTCCAATATTCTGTACAAGAGGCAGAAATAAATATATTACAACTAAATGCAAATATGAATCTATAAAAGGAGAAAAAAATATACTTGTTCATTTCAGTTGATGTTCAGCTTGTTTGATTTTTACTACTTTTTGAGTCTTTTATATTTCTTCTGAATCTTGAAATGTGAGCAAACAGCTGGAGGAAGATTATATCATGTGGAACAGAACAAACTAAGTATATCGATCAGCTCCTTCTAAAACCTTTCAAGTTGATCAGATTTGTGGAATAAAATAATAAAACTCCAAACCTGTTTGTTCAGTGGGAGATCCCAGATCAGATGCCTCCTTCACAGCTGGATCTGGTTCATCTGGTTCATCTGAGACCAGCTCAATGTCCAGTTCTATACCTTCATCATCATCTTCATCATCTTCATCACTTCCTTTCTGATCCTGATGAGGCCTCTTCTGTTGTGATTGAGGGCAGAAATCTGAACCAATGAAGAAACAAACCAATACACAGTTTACAATAAATACACTGGTTTATATATATGATGTCCTCTCATATGGAGGAGTCTCAACTTGAATTTAATGATTAAAAACAGAATAATTCCTGCAAATAAATTTGACTTTAATTGTAAGAATTAACAAGTAAACAGGAAAAGAGACAAGGGTTAAAAAGACTGAACCTCGGTGGTTTCTGTGGCTGTTGGCTGGAGTCTGTTGAGCACCAAATCGCTCAAACTTGTCTCTGAGACGTCTGAGCCAACCTGAGTGAACAGTGTTAAACAGAGAACATCATCAGCTCCACTGAGTCTGCTTGTGAGAAGAGGGAGCATTAATGTCTTATCCTGTTTTGGTGCCTCATCTTGTACCTGACTTTCACCTTCTGGAATAAAAACACATTTCAATCAGGTGAAACTACCTGCTGCTCCCAGTTACACCAAATATTTGTCTAAGACCACCAACACTTTCAGTTTATTACAATATTGCCCAACAATCAAATATCAAAGCTTGTGTCTTAAATTTGGAAGAATTGATAATCCTTTGGTGTTTGTGTCTCTCATGAGTTTTCATGCTTCTTTAGATTCAACTCTCAGATTTCTTCTATAAAATATTTGACTGTAATACCGACAGACATTTGCAGGTTTAACCAACAAAAACACAATATTTCTCTATTGTACAAAACAAATGCAGAACATAGAGCTTAATTAGCTAAATGTCCTCATACTCTAATAAAACTATCAAATATCTCATGGAACAGTTTTACTGAAGTCCTTAAAAAGGTGAAAAAATATTTGTCAGAAAAAGGGAAAACAGCCCACTGAGATACCTCAATCAATCAAATCAATCTTTATTTATATAGCGTCTTCTACAATCAAAATTGTTTCAAGGCGCTTTCCAGAATCCCAGGGCCTGACCCCAGACAAGCAACAGTGGCAAGGAAAAACTCCCCTTTAACAGGAAGAAACCTTGAGCAGGACCAGGCTCATGTAGGGGGACCCTCCTGCTGATGGGGGGGGGGGGGCATAGAGAGAGAGGAGAAGGGGGAAGACAGGTAGAGGATAGGATAGGTAGGAGAGGAGAGGAGAGGGGTAAAGGAGAGGAGAAGTAGAGTGAAGGGAGGTAGAGGAGAGGAGAGGAGAGGAGAGGAGAGGAGAGGAGAGGAAGGAGGAGAGGAGAGGAGAGGAGAGGAGAGGGAGGAGAGGCGAGGCACAGAGCACAGAAACGCACACAAAAATATGATGCACAATCACTTCAGCGGGGCCGGAGGTCATTATGCAGCGCCGAGGGCGGTGATACCTGTAAATAAACAGGGGGGGGAGAAGCAGAAAAACTACACAAGAATCAGCATAACTAGTCTGCTTGATGAGGAGAGGAAAGGAGAGGAGAGGAGAGGAAAGGAGAGTGATGAATATACTTAAAGTCAAAGCTGCTTTTGTATTGTTCTCAGTTGGCTTCCTGTTGTCCATCTCTGGGTCTTCAGAGTCTGCAGACCTCTGTCTCAGTCTGCTCCTGCTCCACCCTGTAATCTAGCCCACTCTGTCTTCTCTCTGCTGCTCAGCATCATCCAGCACACCTGCTCAAACCTCCTGTCTGGCACATCACTCTTTGTGTTGTGCTCCTGCCTGTCCCTGTCCCTGTCCCCGTCCCTGTCCCCGTCCCTGTCCCCGTCCTCTGTTCCCTCCTCTGGTTCTGACTGGGATGACTGGAAATGACTCACGAAACAGCACAAGTACGAACTGGCGTCACGTTTTTCTAAATGTCTGATTTATCATCTTCTCCAGAACTGTTGTCAACTGATTTATCAGCTTCTGTAGAACTGTTGTCAACTGATTGATCAGCTTCTGTAGAACTTGTGTCCGGTTCTTTGATGACCTGAGCTGAGCCGACTTCTCTGTCTTCACCAGCTTAATGAATAAAGCTGCTCTTCGTTTTCAATCTCCGATGCTGAAAGAAACAGAAATATGATGCAACTCAGAATTCTCAAAAGAATCAAGTCAGTAGTTGTTCCTGTAAACATGACTGAGTTCTGAGTTTAGAGTTCAAAGTTTTGTGCATCATAATCCAAAAATATACCACAGAACTAAAATCTTTGAGTATATCAGACCTGTATTCAGCAGCTTTACCTGTAATAGGAGAAAATGTCAGAGGCAGATGACTTTCACCATCTTCAGCTGTTTCATTGTCCCGTCCTGAAAGTTAAAATTCAGAATCCACCGAAATATTAATCATTTTTAAGACAAATTTCAGACTTTGCATTAATTCCAATATTCTGAACAAGAGGCAGAAATAAATATATTACAACTAAATGCAAATATGAATCTATAAAAGGAGAAAAAATATACTTGTTTATTTCAGTTGATGTGCAGTTTGTTTGTTTTTTACTACTTTTTGAGTCTTTTATATTTTGTCTGAATCTTGAAATGTTAGCAAACAGCTGGAGGAAGATTATATCATGTGGAACAGAACAAACTAAGTATATCAATCAGCTCCTTCTAAAACCTTTCAAGTTGATCAGATTTGTGGAATAAAATAATAAAGACAGACTCCAAACCTGTTTGTTCAGTGGAAGATTCCAGATCAGATGCCTCCTCCTCAGCTGGATCTGGTTCATCTGAGACCACCTCAGTGACCAGTTCTGTACCTTCATCACCTTCATCATCTTCATCACTTCCTTTCTGACCCTGACGAGGCCTCTTCTGTTGTGATTGAGGGCAGAAATCTGAACCAATGAAGAAAAAACAATCAATACACAGTTTACAATAAATACACTGGTTTATATATATGATGTCCTCTCATATGGAGGAGTTTAAACTTGATTAATAATAATAATAATAATAATTCCTGCAAATAAATTTGACTTTAACTGTAAGAATTAACAAGTAAACAGAAAAAGAGACAAAGGTTAAAAAGACTGAACCTCGGTGGTTTCTGTGGCTGTTGGCTGGAGTCTGTTGAGCACCAAATCCCTCAAAGTCGTCTCTGCGACGTCTGGCGCCACCTGAGTGAACAGTGTTAAACAGGAGAACATCAGCTCCACTGAGTCTGCTTGTGAGAAGAGGGAGCATTAATGTCTTACCCTGTTTTGGTGCCTCATCTTGTACCTGACTTTCACCTTCTGGAATAAAAACACATTTCAATCAGGTGAAACTACCTGCTGCTCCCAGTTACACCAAATATTTGTCTAAGACCACCAACACTTTCAGTTTATTACAATATTCTGAAACAGAAATAAATAGTTTTGATCAAAATGCTGATTAAATCTATTAAACTATGATTAATGTCAGTAGTTGTTCCTGTAAACATGACTGAGTTCTGAGTTTAGAGTTCAAAGTTTTTGTGCATCATAATGCAAAAATATACCATAGAAATAAAATCTTTGAGTATATCAGACCTGTATTCAGCAGCTTTACCTTTAATAGGAGAAGATTTCAGAGGCAGCTGACTTTCACCATCTTCAGCTGTTTCATTGTCCCGTCCTGAAAGACTCACCGAGGCAGAAGATCACATTCAGGAAAAAAGCCTGGAAAACCCGAGGAGCCATTCCAGGAGCACACAATAGCGCAGGTGAGAGTAAATTTAATATTCAGTATTTACTTCGTATTAAAGCGAAAGTATCCGCCACCTGCCGTCATCCATGTTCGGAGCCCTTCGTATTCCCCTCTCCCCGGGCCTCCTGTGTCAGCACAGACTTTGCCCCAGACTTTGCCCTGGTGTGTATTCCCTGACTGGGCGGGGCTACTACCTGGCCACGCCCACCAGACCCTGCACACCTGCAGCTCATTCATGGGCCATTAGCCACCTGCCTCCTGCTCAAAAAGAAGGAACAAAATGGAGGAAGTGATGAGGGGGAAATGATTTTATTTACAGCTAAAAAGTTGTAGGCAAAATCATCTTAAATTAATAACTTTGCTATCCTGCAATATAAAAATGAACACTGCCAATGAGTGATTCTATATTCACGTGATTAAAAAAATATGCTCATTGTGGTATTTTGATTTTCCTTACTTATTTCTGTTGAATCATCGATGAAGGTTCAATAAACAGTTAGGTGATAAAATTAATTAATTTTATCATTTTTC
Source organism: Takifugu flavidus (assembly GCF_003711565.1). Lineage (NCBI taxonomy): Eukaryota > Metazoa > Chordata > Actinopteri > Tetraodontiformes > Tetraodontidae > Takifugu > Takifugu flavidus. Next base: position 17,843 of record NW_026622372.1, read on the forward strand.
TTTTAATAAAAACAATTCCCACAGACCCGAACACCACACACGGGTTAAAACCTTTTTCGTGCTGTCGAAAGGCAGATTGGTCCGATCAATAAATCGATTAAAGGTGTTGATCAATCACTTCGTCTGATTGCTAATAAGAGTTTGATGGGAGACCCGAACATCTTTAGTCTTTCAAAATATATGGGTAAAATAAAAGTTGAGATTCCGGATTATTTAAATTAACAAAAGCTATATAAAATCTACTGCTCCATAGTCTTGTGAATTCCTCTTTATGTATCTCAACTATCCATTGGTGGGTCTATGAATTTGGAAGCCTGGTTGTTGGTAATGTTTATTATTTATTAGTTACTAGACCCCATATGGACATTGACTTGTGCAATTATGGAAAAAATCAAAACTAGACTAATTAACCAGTTAAAAGATTTGTTTCGTTTTTGCTTCGTAGACATTTCTTGTGAAAGTAGGGGTTAAACAAAACCTTTAAAAACTAAACTTTTATATTTCAATGCCATCGGTGCACTTCAGTAGCTGGACTAGGTGGATTTTACATGATATTCTGTACATCCACATGGATTCAAGAACAAATGTGAGTGCAGATTTCATGTTGTGTAAACGTCTTTTCGGATATTTTCATGACTTCCCCAAAACAAGATCACACTTTTTGCTGCGTAGTGTTGGCCTGTTTTTTTTTTATGCTCGTTTTTTTTTTAAATTGCACATTATAAATATTAAGTGGACAGATGACAGTCTTACCGTGTAGAAATGAAGATAAATTCCGTATTTAAAGTCTCTGTTCTCAGCGAGGGGGGATCCCTCATCCGCGGCTCTGCTTCAGTTTCTTTTCCTTAAAATGTCTTTCCTGTTTCTCTGTCTCAGTTTAGCATTGCCGCATATACATTTCATTTCAAATTCAATTAAAAAGTTAAGATTAGATGACAGGAAGACACGCGCAACAACAAGTGTGAATAAACACCAGGTGCTGCAGGGCTTTGGTTCCTCATTGAAAGTTACACGTACCGTTCAAGTATTTATTTTTAGGTTTAAATATGCATATTTATTTACCATCTGCAGGGTAAGGAGTAAGTATAGTGATCAATTTCTAATATTTTAAATCAGTAACTACCATCCTCCACCGCTGTCAAGTCTCTGAGGCAGCCGTTATCTTGTGTATGTGAGTGTATGACTTCATTAGTGTCACGCTGCCGTGGTGCGACACCCCCATGGGTAGAATACACTCTTCAGTGAGTACAGCTTGGTCAACATCCCAGCACATCACTGTGGAGATGACTTGGTTCTTGTTGTCCCGCCCCCCAGTGATGAAGAGTTTGTTATTACAGGCAGCGATGGCGCAGCTCGCCCTCTCGCCAAAGAGGCGTGTGATGAGCGACCAGGAGTCGGACAGAGGCGAATAGCAGTACATGGCATGCATGGCACCACCTGGGAGGAGAGCCAGGATTCAACAGCGACCATGTTAAGACTTAGAACGATCAAATTAAGACTGATTAGCGGGATGAGAGCCTCCTACCAACTACATAAATGCAGCCGTTGAACGCGACTGCATTGGTGCATTTGGTTTCCACTGGAATGGGCGCCCGCATTTCCCAGAAGTCTCTTCCTGGCTCCCAACGCTGGACCTGATCTGTGGCCAGTTTTCCATTTGGACCACCACCGATCACGTAGATCCATCTGTCAAAGGAGGCAGCAGCAAAGGAGCTGACGCCTACAGCAAGAGGCGTGGCCTGCAGGTACAGGAAGAGGCTTTATTTCATAGCCATACTCACTCAGCCCTCATGCACCTTCCCCTTTTTGTCGGCAATGAGGCAATTAACATATAAATTATAGTAATTCTAAAAATGGCAACTGTTGTAACAGAGATTATATTTATATTAACACTGCTGATTTCTGTCCACCTGTGTCCAGCAGTTGTGGAAGGGATCGTAGGCCTCCACGCTGGCGAGCCTCTGAACACCATCAAATCCGCCCAGTGCGTACACCTTCCCATCGTGAGCGGCCATCTTGTGTCTCCAGCGCCCAGTTTTCAGAGCCTCAACCTGGATCCATTTATCCAGGGCACCGTTATACTTCCAGACTTCGTGCTGTGTGTCTTTACCTCCTGAAACAACAGGAATAAGAGAGAAAACGTCTCAGCTTTCACCATAAGAAACAGAAAAGGTCTAAAAAGGAAGGATTCACGATGAAAGTTGGCATTATAAGAAAAGAAAAAGGTCATTATTGCGTCCCCAGTGTCCAAATATGTCGTAATACCATGTGAGTGTGAACAGAACGTTTGCTTCTTTACGCTGGCTGGGACCGTGACCATGACGTGTCAGGGTTAATACGAGAATATAAAAGATGAAACTGAGGCCATTTCTCCTACCAGATATGTAAACTTCATTGCAGAAAGTGACACATGCAAATTCCACCCATTTCCGGTTTTGGGATTGGTCCTCCATCTCTGTGATCGGCAGCCTCGCCACGTCCAGCCTGCTGCGCCGGAGCGGGTCCAAGCAGGTGACAGTGGAGACGAAGTGTTCGTCCTTGGCGCAGCCTCCGATGATCAGAAACACCTCTGACATAAAATGTTGCACGCGCGGTTTGGTGCGCTCCGAGACCACCTGGGGAAAAAATCGCACCAATTTCGATGAGTTGGAGGGCTTTTCTCAAACCCAAGGATGGTTTTTAGTTACTTTCACACCAGTTATTCAGCCTGGACTTAGTTTCATAACCAAGATTTTCATGAAATTTGGTTGGAGTGAAGACAGTAGTAGTCGGTTCCACTCATGGTTTTATCTGACCATATAATTAGTTAAAGCCTGTGTGTGTACTGACCCCCCTCCCTGTGAGGTGATAGCGGCGGACCTCTTGCATCAAAGGAAAAACCTCAGTGCAGCTGCGAATCAGTTCATCTGCCTCCACTTTTTCCACGAAATACGCAGGTTCCAGGAGTGGCAGGCGCACGTGTGAAAGCAACCTGGCCAGTAGAGGGCAGCGCTCATCCTGCCGGGCCCTCACCCAGCGCGTCACGGCCTCAAACACACCCTCACAGTTAGCATCAAGGTCGTCCCTCTGCAGGACGCTCTCCAGTGAGTCCGCCGGCAGCTCCAGGAAGTCCCGCTGCTGAACCACCTGCGAGAACTTGGAGACGATGTAGTCCTGGGCGCCGGTCTTCAGGCTGGTCAGGACGTGGCTGTCAGCAAGGTTCAGGATCCCGATGCAGCTTTCAAGATGGAGGGACCTGCTGAGGAATCCGGCGCATGCATCGACCACACGCAAGAACTGCAGGAGACAAGATCAGACCAGGAAAGATCACTCTGAAGAAATCTGATCATCTAAATGTTTGAACCTATAAACCCACTAAAGAAGGTTTAAAGATGTTCTTTGTTTGAATTATGAATTAAATCAATACAAACATCTGCGCTGGTGCACAGCTGTGCAGTATGGAAAACTGACAGAATGTAAACAACTGCCTACTTTCACTTCCACTTTCCGCAGCCTGACAACATCAAGTAGAAGCTTTTCATTGTAGTTCCACACAACAGGAACTTTAGGATGCAGCTCGTAACATTTGTGATGAACTATATCAACAGCTTTAGAATATTCAAAGGTCAAACGTGGCGGCTCATTGTGCGTTTAAAGGCCTTCAAGGCTCCTGTTCTTATTTTTAGTGAATAAAAACACAAAGTAAATATTTGAAGTCAGTGTCGGGGAGAAAAGTCTCATCTTAAAGACCAGTTTATGCAAAAAAGTGCCCATCCCTGTCCCTGTCCCTGTCCCTGTCCCCGTCACTTAGTTAAAAACAAGTTTTTCTAAAATTTTACTTAAAAATGGTAAGTTGGATACTGGCCGATAGTTATTTAAAACGCTGTGGTCTAGATTGCTCTTCTTCAGAAGGGGCTTCACCACCGCCGTTTTAAAGGAGGTGGGGAAGACACCCGTCTGAAGAGAGCAATTCACCATATATAGAAGATGCTCCTCAAAGAATCCATAAAATGTTTTGAAAAACGGTGTGGGAATTGGATCTAAAAGGCAGGTTGTGGGCCTTACTGGGGAGAAAACTCGACCAAGTGTCCTCGCATCAACCAGGACAAAACTCTCCAGTGTCTCCTCAGGTGAAAGCAATGATCCAGGAGTGTTGTTGATTAAAATTTGCTGTGATAAAAGACTGGATCTAATATTATCGATTTTACTCCTGAAGTGGTCTGCAAAGGCCTCGCAGAGGGTGTCAGTTGTTGTTGTAGGACACCTGTTAAAATTACCATTGGTTAAAAGCTCAATTGTGTGGAATAGAAATTTGGGGTTGTTTTTATTGTCAATTAGTTTTTTGAAATGAGAGGTTCTTGCCTGCTTGATTGTGTTATTGTAGGTTTTGAGGTGTTGATAAAATATTTCTTTATGAATGGTCAGCTTGGATTTCCTCCACCTCCTCTCAGCACTCCTGCAGGTTCTTTTCAGTTTTCTAATTTCTTCATTTCTCCACGGTAGTGCACGTTTTGTTCTTACAGTTTTTGTGACAAGTGGAGCCACAGAGTCCAGCGTTGACTTTAATTTATTGTTAAAAGTGTCAACAATAAAATCACACGGTGCTGGTAAAATTTCTGCAGGAGTGCTCTGTAAAATCTGGATAAAATTTGCAGCCACTTCAGGAGTCAGGTAGCATCTCCTCACCGTTCCCACAGGGCCCCCCCGCTGGTTAAAACTGGTGATGTTAAAAAAGACACACGAGTGGTCAGACACTGCCAGATCCCAACAGAGGACCCACCCACGGACAGGCCATAGGTTATGACCAGGTCCAGGGTGCGCCCTCTGTTGTGGGTCGGCTGCGTGACATGTTGTTTAAAATCCAAACTGTGAAGGAGGTTTAAGAATTCTCTGGACACTGGGTCCGCGGTGTTGTTGATGTGTAGATTAAAATCACCAGTTATTAAAATCCTGTTGTATTTAGCGTAAATGATTGATAAAAATTCCGAGAATTGACTGATAAAAGAGGTGGAGTATTGGGGTGGTCTATAAACTGTTATGCTTAAAATAGGAGGGCTGCTAAAAACAAACACATGATGCTCAAATGATGGAAACGTATTAAAAGAGACCTCGCGTGAAGACATTTGGGTCCTTGTTATTGAGGCGGTTCCACCTCCTTTCCTACCCCCCTTGTAGAAAATAAAAAGTTAAAAAATGGGGGGCAAGCCTCTGTGAGAACAGCAGGTGCATCAGTGCCAAGCCATGTCTCAGTAAGAAGAATACCATCAAGGTTTCTGTCTAAAATTAAGTCGTTTATTATAAAAGATTTATTTAAAGAGAGCGCACGTTCAGCACGGCCATCTTTATGTCCGCGCCGGACGTGCGCTCATCGTGTCTTTTTATAGGAACAATAAAAGCACTGTCACGTCTGGGAACAGTCCTGGGTTTCTGTCCGTATGAAATGATGGGGTCAATGGAGTGAATGATCTGTGATGTTGATGGCAGACATGGGAGTAGTGGTGGAGGGGCATGTATGGTGGGGCGTGGGGGGGGGTGAGCGTATATGTGAGTGCGAGTGGGGGGCAGAGTGTTGGTGTGCATGTGTTTTAACCAATAGTCAGGAAGTGGATGTTGTGCAGGAACGGACAGTCAAGTCAATGTTCAAAGATAGAAGCCGGGACCCCTCATGGTTTGGGTGAAGGCCGTCCCGTTTAAAAAGATGGGGTCTATTTAAAAAGGCAGCAAAATTGTCAACGATGGGGATACTGTTGCCCAAGCAGTACCCCTTCAGCCACAGGTGCAGCTGGTGAAGGCGGCTGGTGACGACGTCACCGTAGCGAGGTGGGGGAAGCGGGCCGGAGATAATTAGCCGCTTCCCCGTGTCCAGCAGACGGTCCACCAGGGAGATGAAGTCCTGCTTCAGAACCTCCGACTGCTGAAATTTGAGGTCATTGATGCCGGCTTCCAGAACCAGCGTGGAGGCCGAGGGGTGCTGTGCACTCAGCTGCAGGGCCGAGGATGTAACCTCCGCAACACGGGCACCGGGGTGACAGAAGGTCTGGAGGTGCGGCGGTGGCGGCGAGGAGCCTGGGGATGGTGGCGCCGGGTCGTGGCTGCTCCTGACCAGGATGGTAGCGGAGGGCCAGGTCGAGCGAGCTGACTCTGGTTCCTCGTCTGGTGAGAGCCAGCTGGACGGACAGGACCAGGAGGCGAGCTGGAACAAGCGCCCACGGGAGGGAAGTCCTGCAGGCTTAGGATATCGTACCTGTTATCCAGTGGCAGATACGGGGGTGGAGGAGGGGGAGATGGACGGGCCCTAGCGCCCCTGGCCACCACCGACCAGGGTTCCCTTGGTTTGAGCGGTGTTGAGCTCACGAGGGCTCCTGCTCCGTCCCTGGCGATGAAACCCTGCGACTCCGTGGGGCGGAGGAAGGAGGTGGAATGAGCCGCTCCTTTGGGCATGGCTCCCTGGCGGTGCCGGCGGGACTCCGCCGGTGCTGTAGCTGGAATTTCAGCGTTGATGGACCCGGTCCATGGCAGGGTGGTGTCATTCGTGGCCGTCGTGCTCCGGTCACCAGCGCCGGATGCCTTCAGGAGGGCGATTTGTTTCGCCTGGGACATAGCAACAGTGGAGAGGTCCAGCAGGTCGACCCGCAGACCCTGTCCCTCGGACCTCAAACGGGTGATATGTTTCTCTCTGGGTCGAGGCGACAGCAGATGACTCGAGTATGAATGTGTCCCTCTCCTTGAGTTCGGACTGGAGCCCGGAGATGCTCTCCCTCAGGAGAACGTGGGGAGGCAGGACTCACACACCGCCATCATGCCTGCAGCCTGAGCCGGGGGACAGCCACACTAGGCACCGTGCCAGCACACGGAGGTGAGTCCAGGTTAGCACCGTGGCTAAAAACAAGCCGGCGCTAGCAGCGGGCAGGTGACTCCGCGAGATCGATAAAACTTAAAATTTTAAGATCCTCCGCACCGATGTCTGCTCTTCAAAGTGATCTGTGTTCCGTGTAAAATGGTAACTCGCGGTCTGATGTTTTTGATGTTCCTCCTGTCGGACGCGATGTTAGCAATCCGTTCTCTCCTCCAACAACACGAGCTGTCGTCGAAGCTACTTCATCTGGTGTATTTGCTTCAAAGGGCAGCATGTACTGCTTCAGCCTGCTGGAATCAGACTTAAATGTCAGCTTGAAGCATGTCCTTCTGTGGGTTCGACGTAAATCCTACTGCATCCTAATTTAAAGGTTTCCGCTCAGCTTCTAGAACAAACAACACTTTAAACATGAAATACAGCAACATATTCACATGAGTAAGAGCACTTTAATAGATGAACCAAAGTTTTCTGCACAGGATGAATCCAATGCCCCCCTTCCCTTTTTTTAACTGAGCTCCACACAATGTCATGTCCCACTGTCCTGCAGCTGGTGGAACTACTGTTGTCCAAGCACAGCAGTCTGGTCAGGGTTTGTTGATCTGCTCCAGTCGCAGCTGAAGTGATGCACTCACTAAAATATTGGAGATTTCAACACAAGGCGTGTTACCTCGTCTCGTCTCGTTAATCAGACCACAGTTGGAGATTGAGCTCCACAGCACTTTGTATAAAGCCAGCTTTAAAAAATAAGAAACAACTATTTTAACAGTAAAACAACTTTTAGGCTGAATTTCCACACTTAAAAACAATCACATATATTATTAGATTAGTAATAACAATAATGCCCAACAATAAATATCAAAGCTTGTGTCTTAAATTTGGAAGAATTGATACTCCTTTGGTATTTGTGTCTCTCATGAGGAGTTTTCATGCTTCTTTAGATTCAACTCTCAGATTTCTTCTATAAAATATTTGACTGTAATACCGACAGACATTTGCAAGTTTAACCAACAAAAACACAATATTTCTCTATTGTACAAAACAAATGCAGAACATAGAGCTTAATTGGCTAAATGTCCTCATACTCTAATAAAACTATCAAATATCTCATGGAACAGTTTTACTGAAGTCCTTAAAAAGGTTAAAAAATATTTGTCAGAAAAAGGGAAAACAGCCCACTGAGATACCTGAGTGATGAATATACTTAAAGTCAAAGCTGCTTTTGTATTGTTCTCAGTTGGCTTCCTGTTGTCCATCTCTGGGTCTTCAGAGTCTGCAGACCTCTGTCTCAGTCTGCTCCTGCTCCACCCTGTAATCTAGCCCACTCTGTCTTCTCTCTGCTGCTCAGCATCATCCAGCACACCTGCTCAAACCTCCTGTCTGGCACATCACTCTTTGTGTTGTGCTCCTGCCTGTCCCTGTCCCCGCCCTTTTCCTGTCCCCGTCCCTTTTCCTGTCCCCGTCCCTTTTCCTGTCCCCGTCCCTTTTCCTGTCCCCGTCCCTTTTCCTGTCCCCGTCCCCGTAAATTGCCTTCTCTTCTGTTTTAACAAGTCTCTGCCAGTTCCCTGCCTATCATCGCCTGCCTGAGTATTCAACGTTCTTGGACATTTCTTCTCTGTGGATCATCACACTGTGGAATAACTTCCTGGATTACTTGAATGCTGCATCTCGTTGTGAACCTGAGCTGATTTCTAAAAAATTAAGATCTCCTGCTGGGTTCCTCCATTATTGCATCTTGGTGCCGTTTCTACCTGCAACACTCGGATCATCTTATCTGCATTTGTTGTTCTGATGACGCATTCATTCACATTCTAGACTTGTTCGTTGTCATCACGATCGCTTGTAATTTAGTTTTATTCTGCTTCTCCTGAAGAAACTGTTGGTCTGGTTCCCTCCTCTGGTTCTGACTGGGATGACTGGAAATGACTCATAAAACAGCACAAGCTACTCCCAGAACTTTTGTCAACTGATTGATCAGCTTCTGTAGAACTTGTGTCAACTGATTGATCAGCTTCTGTAGAACTTGTGTCCGGTTCTTTGATGACCTGAGCTGAGCCGACTTCTCTGTCTTCACCAGCTGAATGAGTAAACTGCTCTTTGTTTTCCTTCTCCGATGCTGAAAGAAACAGAAATATGATGCAACTCAGAATTCTCAAAAGAATCAAGATATTTTAAATCATTCAACAAATAGGGTCCAAAACCCTAAAAACAATTATATTGAGGGGCCAAAGATTTATTTTCTAAAATAAAAGATGCAAAAGTGAGAAAACTAAAGTTGTTTTGTACTGAATATTTTTGTTAACGATACCATCAAGCTGTTTTGAAACAAGATTTCTACCGTATTGAATTATACGTATTATATATTACCATTTTGTTGTTAACAGTACGAACTAGCCATTATTGCTGCCTGATGGGGATGTGAGAGGTTTTTCCCCACGTTTGTACATTGCTGCTGTGGTGCAGTCAGAGTGTCTGCAGGCCACAGAATTCCAATCCAACAAAGAAAACATTGTTATACCAAGTGTTTAACCTACATATCCACCGGAAAACTGGAATAGACAGTTTGGGGGTTCATTGTGATTCAGATGTACAAAGTTTGGTTGAAAAGCCGTTCACCTGTGGAGCTCTAAAAGAGTTTTATAGACTTTAAAACTCCTGGAACTCTCCATCAATACAGTAAATAAAGATCACTGAGTTCTGAGTTTAGTGTTCAAAGTTTTTTGTGCATCACAAAATGAAAATATCTCATAAAAAGAAGATTAAATATACTTGTTAATTTCAGTTGATGTGTAGTTTGTTTGTTTATTTACTAGATTTTTGAGTCTTTTGTGACAGGTTCCCAGCTTCTGGGAACTCTATTGTGTTTTTTCCCCCTGCAGGGGGCGTGGTGGAGCCACGTCCCAGCCGCAGGTGGTGCCGGGGACTGGCGCACCTGCAGACTATCGGTGATCAAGCCACCTATTTATGGACTCTTCTCACGGTTTGCCAGCGTTGGCGTGTTTTGGCTGATTCCAAAAACCCCGACTACACCTTCCCCGATTCTCATAGCGACTAATTCCTGTGTGGATTATTTGGAACTCGATTTTTGGACTATCGTTTGGATTCTTTTCTCGGACTACTTTTTGACCCCACTCGGGATTGTTTGCTGTGAGTTTGCCTTTCTGGCTTGGAATTAGAACTTATTGTGGACTCCATCTCTTGTGAGTTAAATACGCTCCTGTGATCTTCAATAAAGTTTCTTGGGAGACGATCCGCCACTGTGTGCTGCCTGCTTTCGGGTCCAGTGGCAGATACGGGGGTGGAGGAGGGGGAGATGGACGGGCCCCAGCGCCCCTGGCCACCACCGACCAGGGTTCCTTTGGTTTGAGCGGTGTTGAGCTCACGAGGGCTCCTGCTCCGTCCCTGGCGATGAAACCCTGCGACTCCGTGGGGCGGAGGAAGGGGTGGAATGAGCCGCTCCTTTGGGCATGGCTCCATGGCGGTGCCGGCGGGACTCCGCCGGTGCTGTAGCTGGAATTTCAGCGTTGATGGACCCGGTCCATGGCAGGGTGGTGTCATTGTGGCCGTCGTGCTCCGGTCACCAGCGCCGGATGCCTTCAGGAGGGCGATTTGTTTCGCCTGGGACATAGCAACAGTGGAGAGGTCCAGCAGGTCGACCCGCAGACCCTGTCCCTCGGACCTCAAACGGGCGATATGTTTCTCCTGGGTCGAGGCGACAGCAGATGACTCGAGTATGAATGTGTCCCTCTCCTTGAGTTCGGACTGGAGCCCGGAGATGCTCTCCCTCAGTTTGGAGACCGTGGGGAGGCAGGACTCACACACCGCCATCATGCCTGCAGCCTGAGCCGGGGGACAGCCACACTAGGCACCGTGCCAGCACACGGAGGTGAGTCCAGGTTAGCACCGTGGCTAAAAACAAGCCGGCGCTAGCAGCGGGCAGGTGACTCCGCGAGATCGATAAAACTTAAAATTTTAAGATCCTCCGCACCGATGTCTGCTCTTCAAAGTGTCTGTGTTCCGTGTAAAATGGTAACTCGCGGTCTGATGTTTTTGATGTTCCTCCTGTCGGACGCGATGTTAGCAATCCGTTCTCTCCTCCAACAACACGAGCTGTCGTCGAAGCTACTTCATCTGGTGTATTTGCTTCACAGGGCAGCATGTACTGCTTCAGCCTGCTGGAATCAGACTTAAATGTCAGCTTGAAGCATGTCCTTCTGTGGGTTCGACGTAAATCCTACTGCATCCTAATTTAAAGGTTTCTGCTCAGCTTCTAGAACAAACAACACTTTAAACATGAAATACAGCAACATCTTCACGAGAGTAAGAGCACTTTAATAGATGAACCAAAGTTTTCTGCACAGGATGAATCCAATGCCCCCCTCCCTTTTTTAATTGAGCTCCACACAATGTCATGTCCCACTGTCCTGCAGCTGGTGGAACCACTGTTGTCCAAGCACAGCAGTCTGGTCAGGGTTTGTTGATCTGCTCCAGTCGCAGCTGAAGTGATGCACTCACTAAAATATTGGAGATTTCAACACAAGGCGTGTTACCTCGTCTCGTGAATCAGACCACAGTTGGAGATTGAGCTCCACAGCACTTTGTATAAAGCCAGCTTTAAAAATAAGAAAACAACTATTTTAACAGTAAAACAACTTTTAGGCTGAATTTCCACACTTAAAAACAATCACATATATTATTAGATTAGTAATAACAATAATGCCCAACAATCAAATATCAAAGCTTGTGTCTTCAATTTGGAAGACTTGATAATCCTTTGGTGTTTGTGTCTCTCGTGAGGAGTTTTCATGCTTCTTTAGATTCAAATCTCAGATTTCTTCGATAAAATATTTGACTGTAATACCGACAGACATTTGCAGGTTTAACCAACAAAAACACAATATTTCTCTATTGTACAAAACAAATGCAGAACATAGAGCTTAATTAGCTAAATGTCCTCATACTCTAATAAAACTATCAAATATCTCATGGAACAGTTTTACTGAAGTCCTTAAAAAGGTTAAAAAATATTTGTCAGAAAAAGGGAAAACAGCCCACTGAGATACCTGAGTGATGAATATACTTAAAGTCAAAGCTGCTTTTGTATTGTTCTCAGTTGGCTTCCTGTTGTCCATCTCTGGGTCTTCAGAGTCTGCAGACCTCTGTCTCAGTCTGCTCCTGCTCCACCCTGTAATCTAGCCCACTCTGTCTTCTCTCTGCTGCTCAGCATCATCCAGCACACCTGCTCAAACCTCCTGTCTGGCACATCACTCTTTGTGTTGTGCTCCTGCCTGTCCCCGTCCCTGTCCCCGTCCCTGTCCCCGTCCCTGTCCCGGTTCTCTGTGGATTATCACACTGTGGAATAACTTCCTGGATTACTTGAATGCTGCATCTTGTTGTGGACCTGAGCTGATTTCTAAAAAAATAAGATCTCCTGCTGGGTTCCTCCATTATTGCATCTTGGTGCCGTTTCTACCTGCAACACTCGGATCATCTTATCTGCATTTGTTGTTCTGATGACGCATTCATTCACATTCTAGACTTGTTCTTTGTCATCATGATCGCTTGTAATTTCTTTTTATTCTTCTTCTCCTGAAGAAACTGTTGGTCTGGTTCCCTCCTCTGGTTCTGACTGGATGACTGGAAATGACTCACGAAACAGCACCAGTATGAAATGACGTCAAGTTTATCTGAATGTCTGATGTATCAGCATCTCCAGAACTGTTGTCAACTGATTTATCTGCTTCTCCAGAACTTTGTCAACTGATTTATCAGCTTCTCCAGAACTGTTGTCATCTGATTGATCAGCTGTAGAACTTGTGTCGGTTCTTTGATGACCTGATGAGCCGACTTCTCTGTCTTCACATGATGAAGTACCTGCTTTGATTCTCTTCTTCACCAGCTGAATGAATAAACTGCTTTTGTTTTCCTTCTCCGATGCTGAAAGAAACAGAAATATGATGCAACTCAGAATTCTCAAAAGAATCAAGATATTTTAAATCATTCAACAATAGGGTCCGAAATCCTAAAAACAATTATATTGAGGGGCCAAAGATTTATTTTCTAAAATAAAAGATGCAAAAGTGAGAAAACTAAAGTTGTTTTGTACAGAATATTTTTGTTAACGATACCATCAAGCTGTTTTGAAACAAGATTTCTACCGTATTGAATTATACATATTAAATATTACCATTTTGTTGTTAACAGTACGAACTAGCCATTATTGCTGCCTGATGGGATGTGAGAAGTTTTTCCCCACGTTTGTATATTGCTGCTGTGGTGCAGTCAGAGTGTCTGCAGGCCACAGAATTCCAATCCAACAAAGAAAACATTGTTAATACCAAGTGTTTAACCTACATATCCACCGGAAAACTGGAATAGACAGTTTGGGGGTTCATTGTGATTCAGATGTACAAAGTTTGGTTGAAAAGCCGTTCTCCTGTGGAGCTCTAAAATAATTTTCTAGACTTGGAACTCTCCATCAATAAAGTGAATAAAGATCACTGAGTTCTGAGTTTAGCGTTCAAAGTTTTTGTGCATCACAAAATGAAAATGTTTCATTAAAAGAAGATTAAATATACTTGTTAATTTCAGTTGGTGTGTAGTTTGTTTATTTACTAGATTTTTGAGTCTTTTGTATTTCTTCCGACTCTTAAAATGTTAGCACACAGCTGGAGGAAGATTATATCATGTGGAACAGAACAAACTAAGTTTATCAATCAGCTCCTTCTAAAACCTTTCAAGTTGATCAGATTTGTGGAATAAAATAATAAAGACAGACTCCAAACCTGTTTGTTCAGTGGAAGATTCCAGATCAGATGCCTCCTTCTCAGCTGGATCTGGTTCATATTGAGACAGCAGGCGATATTGCTCCATCACCACTTGCTCCATCACCGCAGTGACCAGTTCTGCATTTTCATCAAATCCTTTCTGCATTTATCCTCCGTTTGATTGTCCCGTCCTTAAAGTTAAAATTCAGAATCCACTGCAATTAATCATTTATCATTTATAGTATCGTCTGCAGATCTCATTTACACATGCCAGCTCCAGCACCACCACCAACACCACCAGCACCAGCAGCAGGACGACTGCAGGCAGGACAGCAGCCAAAACTACAGGTGAAGTTTCACCTGCACAGAAGACCAAAAGTCACCCAAGGTTCAGCCTTTAAAGCTGTTTCTAGCTGAAACATTCAACTGGTAAAGGGGCAAAAGCTAAAATGGTAAGATGGAAGTGGTGCTAAGCCCATTTAAGCACACTCAAAAGTTAAGCTGGGTAAACTGGGAGTAAAGCAACATCAAATCCTACCAGAGTAACAATCCTTTGCAGTGAATTCAGCAGTTTCGTTGCTCAGGGGGTTGCTCACGCGGCAGCTGTACACTCGTTCATCATGCTTATTGTCCAGAAATATCCTCAACTGAGGGCCCGGCTGGGGTTTCCAGAGAAGAACCACTCGTACTCAATATCAGGCTGAGGTGCTGAGCACGTCAGCAGTCCAGATAGATTGAGCTCTTTCTTGAGTTTGTCTCACAGGTGATTGTTGGTTTAGCAACTTTATCTTTAGGAAGACAGAAAGTAATGATGCATTTGTCACAGTGAGTGGTTAAAACTATTAAAATATAATTACTGAATACAAGGCCATCATAAACAGCCAGAGATCAGAGTCAGCAGTAACGGGCAGCAGTACGTTAGGATTTAATGGAATTATTTGAAACATATTCCACAAATTCTTGTGAAAATGATGAAACAAAAGTGAAAATCTGAACAAAGTGAAGTTCAGCTGCTTCACTCGGTCGTGTTCTACATAAAACTGCTACAAAATTAAACTGCTCAATTATACTTTACTGAGGTTCTTTCAGAAGATAAATCAGTTAATTTTCTTTTAATCTATTAAAATCTTTCACTCTGGTTCAGTAAAGTATCAGCAAAGAAATACTCACCAATAACCTGCAAAGTATAATAATAGAAATAGGATTTCTTTTGCATGTATAATTCCAATTCATACAATCCGCTGTCTTCAGATCTGAGGTCGGTCAGATGCAGCTCTGCAGAGTGCCAGTCAAGAGTGGTTCTGTTTTTAAATGGGCCATACACATCTTCTTCTTTGCCATTGAACTCGACCACTTTGTTGTCATCATGCATCCACAGAATCAGATCAGGCTGCTGCTCCTGGATCTGTGGCTTTAATTTCACCTCCTGACCCTTGAGACCATATTTTATTGACTGTACAGCAACTAGAAACAGAACAGAGGAGCGTTAAAATAAAAACAAGGGTTATGGTTGCTCAAGCACCTGAGTTTGGACAAATCCAGAATATTCATCTAGTTTTTATTCCATTTTCATTTCCTCTCATCAAATTGTTCAACCACTCAGGACCAGCCGTGGACAACATCACCCACAATCAGTGAGCCTGTTCTGATCCAATAAAACACAGTTCTGAAACAGTAATGTTGACGGACAGCAGCTAGCTTTCAAATGAACAATGGCAGGAAAAAAAGTTTGCTGTCAGAAACAACAGATGGAATCTCTAAAACAGCAACTGAAGGGTCACCGAGAAAATCACATAGCTGCAGCATTAACCAATAAAAGCCGCCATATTGTCTCATAACTGTGTGTGGGTGTGTATGAGAAAGAGAAAGCGAAAGTGAACGTGTCCTCTGTGCAAATATGTCAAATAAAAACATAATATAAATATTTTGTATAAAAGAAATGGAATATCATAGCAGTAACAGCACTGTCATAACAGTGACCATCAACAAAGATGAATAATAAGTCGCAAAAGAAGTTAGGAAGTTATCACAGAAATATTACTACACTCAAACCACAGCGATATGATAAAATGGAACTTTTACAACTAAAATCGTTTCAGAAAATATGAATGAATCAAATGATTGGTTATTTTCCGAGAGCTCAAACGAGGCATGAACCAGCACAACAATCACCTCCAGAAAGACTCACCGAGGCAGAAGATCACATTCAGGAAAAAGCCTGGAAAACCCGAGGAGCCATTCCAGGAGCACACAATAGCGCCGCAGCATTCCTTCTTCTACATTGATGACACAAAGTAACTAACGGGTTGATAATTATTTGTCAAGTTGAGTGTATATTTAATTGTGTTTCCTTCCTGCCACAGCGAAAGTATCCGCCATCTCACTTCGCTGCGTTGATTTGATCAGAACCGGAAGTCTCTGATGCACCTACTTCCTGTTTGAATGCCGGGCGCTTTGGTTTGTTACCAGTCCAGAAGACCCACACGGACGTTACCTCATGCCTAATTAACAACAATAGTAAATAAATACGTTTACATTTGCTATTGACCAGCTAAATGGACTTTACACAAAATCTTTATTCTGACGCACATGTCATAAGAACACATTTGAGAGCAAATTTGTCCCATTCAATTCAATTCAATCTTTATTTATATGGCACTTTTCATACGCTAGGTAGCACAAAGTGCCTCACAAAGGATAAAAAACAGCAAAGAGAACAAGAGATTCAAGAAAAGGACACACACACACATGCATACAACACACTTACACCCACACACATAAACAAGCTGAGGCAAGCTGAGACATGGCTGGGCACCGAGACCTGAGGCGAAGGAGTCGCCACCTTTGGAGGCCCACCAGGCCGAGGGAGGTCACGGTCCGTGACCACAGGTGGTACCGCCACAAAGACCACCCCGACCCGGACAGACCGGAGGCTCCACACCAAAGCACAGAGCCCCCTAACCACCCAGGCCAGAGTCAACAATGGGACAGCACCCCCAGCGGTAGACCGGAACATCTCCCAGCCTGGCAGGCCCCCATGAGGAAACACCATGAGGAAACACTGGAGCTAAAAACTGAAGGACTGAAACAGTAAATGGGATAAAAGGTATAAAAGCTAAAAACTGAGGAACTAAGAATTGAAGTAGTAAAACAGTACTAAGACTAAAACAGACTAAAACAGTAAATGGGTTAAAAGGTGTAAAGACTAAAAACTGAGAAACTAAGAACTGAGGGAGTAAAACAGTAAAAGTATCAAGTAAAATAAGGATAAGACATAAAACTATGAGGACATAAAAGAAATAAAAATAATCAGGAAATCAGTTAAAGGCCTGATTAAAAAGGTGTGTCTTGAGCCTCTTTTAAAAAATCTCAACAGTCTCTGGGGCCCTGAGGTTCTCCGGCAGGCTGTTCCACAGTCGGGGACCATAATAACTGAAGGCCGCTTCCCCGTGCATTTTAGGGCTTACATGTGGAATGGTTAAAAGGCCGGTGCCCGAGGACCTCTGAGTCCGCGAGGGTTGATAGAATAAAAGCATGTCTGATAAATAAGTCGGGCCAAGACCATTAAGACATTTAAAAACTAATAAAAGAACCTTAAAATCGATCCTGAAACGCACGGGTAGCCAATGCAGCGATCCCTCTGGTCCTCGTCAGCACCCGTGCAGCTGAGTTTTGTAATAATTGTAGGTTAGTGACGCTCTTTTTTGGAAGACCAGAGAGCAGGGCATTACAATAATCTAGAACACAAGAGATAAAAGCGTGCATCAGCACCTCCGTGCTGGCCTGAGAGAGAAACGGGCGGACTCTGGCTATA
>NW_026622373.1:0-7667 GCF_003711565.1 Takifugu flavidus
ATCATTCTTATCAGAGGCTAAATGTGCTTTTCCATATTTTTTAAAACAGGCAATCTCTTGCTTACGTGGACAACCTCTTGTCCTTGTACCACGCCTCTGAAATCCCCTGTATCAAACATTTTTAGGCCTTTAACATCATTTTTCTGCCCAGTAAGCACAATAGAAAACTTTTACAATCATACAGGTGTTGATCAGCAAAATTGATTAGGCACTTAGTCTGGATAATCACTGATCGCGGACACCAATCATCAGATGTCCTTGACCTGCCTGACCATGCTTACACAGGCTTTTAGAAACCTTTACCTTTTACTACAGCGTCGCTTCACTGGCTGCCCGTTAAATTTAGAATAATTTTTAAAACCCTTCTTTTGACCTACAAGGTCCTCAGAGGCCTAGCTCCATCCTACCTGGAGGAGCTAGTGATACCTTATCAGCCCAATAGACCGCTCCGCTCTCAGAGTGCTGGTCTACTTGTGGTTCCCAGAGTTTCTAGGAGTAGAATGGGGGGCCGAGCATTTAGCTACCAGGCCCCCCTGCTATGGAACCAGCTCCCTGTCCAGGTACGGGAGGCTGACTCCATCGCTACTTTTAAGATCAGACTCAAAACCTACCTCTTTGAAAAAGCTTATTGTTACTAATTCAGTAGTTCCAGTTACTATCATAGACAGACAAATTATCATACTTAGGGGGTCGTCTAATCGTTAGGTCACGTCTTAGTTATGCTGTTATAGGCCAAGGCTGCCGGGGTCCGGAAACATGATCACCTGACAGGCCTCTGTCACTCCACTGGGTCATGGTTTCCTCTCCTCTCCTCTCCTTTCCTCTCCTCATCAAGCAGACTAGTTCTTGTGTAGTTTTTCTGCTTCCCCCCCCCCCCCTATTTATTTACAGGTATCGCCGCCCTCGGAGCTGCATAATGACCTCCGGCCCCGCTGAAGTGATTGTATATCATATTTTTTGTGTGTGTTTCTGTGCTCTGTGCCTCTCCTCTCCTCTCCTCTCCTCTCCTCTCCCCTCCTCTCCTCTCCTCTACCTCCCCTTCACTCTACTTCTCCTCTCCTCTAGCCCTCCCCTCTCCTCTCCTCTCCTATCTTCTACCTGTCCTCCCCCTTCTCCTCTCTCTTTACCCAGCTGGCCATCAGCAGGAGGGTCCCCCTACATGAGCCTGGTCCTGCTCAAGGTTTCTTCCTGTTAAAGGGGAGTTTTTCCTTGCCACTGTTGCTTGTCTGGGGTCAGGCCCTGGGATTCTGGAAAGCGCCTTGAAACAATTTTGATTGTATAAGACGCTATATAAATAAAGATTGATTTGATTTGATTTGATGATTGTGGTGGATTCTTATACTAAATGGTTGGAAGTTTTTTTTATGTCACAGATCACATCCCAGGCTACAGTTTTTAGGCTGAAAAGACTGTTTGCCTCCTATGGACTGCCTGAACAAATTGTGACAGACAATGCCACCACTTTCACTTCGGAAGAGTTCCAGACTTTTGTTAAGCAGAATGGGATTCTGCACCAACAAGTGCACCAGGTCACCCGGCAACAAATGGTCTGGCGGAGAGATATGTCCAGACATTAAGACGGGTATGAAAAAACTTGCTAACACTATCATGAACGTTGATGACAGGCTATCCCTGTTTCTGTTGCAGTATCGGACAACACCTAACTGCACAACGGGACAGTCCCCTCCTGATCTGTTTTTACACGGGCATGTCCGCACAAGGCTGGATTTTCTTGAAGCCTTGCACCAAGGAGACAGTGCGCAAAAAACAGTACCAACAAAAAGACCTTCATGACAGCAGTGCTGCAGACCGATCATTCAGTGTGGACAGCACTGTGTACCTGCGTAGCACTGTGGGGGGAGACCACAGGTGGATTCCAGGGCTGGTGGTGAGACAGACGGGCCCTGTGTCATATGTGGTGAGGAGAAGTGAGAGGACAGGTAGACGAGATAATATCAGGGAAATACAATAATTATAACTAAGTGCTGGTGTAAGAGTTGAGTGGATTCAGCAGGGTTGGAAGTCAGCGGGTCAGCATACAGCTATGAAAGTGAATCTTCTCCTGGTGGTAGCCGAGATGTGTTGATGAGGAAGGAATCTTCGCAGACACCGACTTGGTTATCAAAGATGTTTATTGGAGAGAACAGTCAGGTATCAATCGGACACTGCAGTTTGTCTGAGGGAGGTTTCGCGGTCCCGTTGGTGAAGAACTCCGAGGTGTCTACATCGATACCTCCTTCTTATACAGTCAAGTAAACACATTCTTTTCTGATGACCTCACGCTATACAATATGGCCAACCCAATGGTATAGCGTTCAGTTATTACCAAAAAAGGGAATAGTGAAGATGCTTCATGCTATACATCCTCATATGGAGAACAACCAGGGGCCCACAGGCTCCAGTGTCATCTTTTAGCAGCTCCTTTTACATAAAGGAAGAAGACACAGGACACACCTAATATGGTGCTTAGGCTGGCTGCTAAACACATTGCGGCCTTACAGACGTAAAGCCTGCATAGAACGGGTCAGATACTACAATGGCTTTCCAGGTTGAGACCACTGATCATTTTTTCTCTCCTTATCTCTTTTGGCTGATTTTTTACTGACTGACTTTCTACTGCTGTAGTTATTAATTTGGCAACATCTCTGTTAATAGCATGGTGCGGTACCTGGAAGCTACAAAAGGTTGCACAAGTAGTGCAACTCCTCCAGGATGGCACACCAATACATGCCGTTGCCACAGACCTCCAGAATTGGCAACTACGCCACTGGCGCCCTGTGCTCTTCACCGATGAGAGCAGGTTCAAGCTGAGCAAATGTGACAGACGTGAAAGGGTCTGTAGATGCCTTGAAGAACGTTATGCTGCCTGCAACATCATTCAGCATGACCGGTTTGGTGGTGGGTCAGTGATGGTCTGGGGGGGCATATCCCTAAAAGGTCACACAGACCTCTACAGGTTAGATAATGGCACCCTGACTGCTATTAGGTATCGGGATGAAATCCTTGGACCCATTTTCAGAACCTACACTGCTGCAGTGGGACCTGGGTTCCTTCTGGTCCACTACAATGCCCAACCTCATGTGGCTAGAGTATGCAGGCAGTTCCTGGAGGATGAAGGAATTGATACCATTGACTGGCCCCCATGTTCACCGGATCTAACACAATAGAACACCTCTGGGACATTATGTTCAGGTCCATCATGATCCTCAGACTGTCCAGGAGCTCAGTGATGCCCTGGTACACATGTGGGAGGTGATCCCCTAGGACACCATTCGTCGTCTCATTAGGAGCATGCCCCGACGTTGTCAGGCATGCGTACAAGCACGATGACATGATGACTGACAGCAGCAATGATTAGTTGAAATATCAGCATTGCAAAAGGCTACACACAGGTGCATGGTGCTGAGTACCACAAGACTTTTTCACCTAATTAAGAATAATTTACCCGATGCATTTCTAAATGGAAATCTGGAAGAAGAAATCTGCATGGAGCAATCACAATGATACATCACCCCACGTCAGGAACACCTAGTGTGCAAACTGTGCGCTGAGCATGGAAGAGGAGTAAGAGATACTAGCTGTGTATGTTGATGACCAATGTCAACAGGGAGAATGGATGAGTTGAAACAAGAAGAGCTGCAAAATGAAGGTCATGGGTGAGCTGTCTTATATCCTGGGTGCCTCTATGTCCAAGACAAACTAAAGAACTGTGGCTTTCTTTATCAGACCTATTGCATTGAAACCATTCCACATGGTGTCAGTAATCCTGTGGAACCAAGGACTTATGAAGCTCTGGCAGGAAGTCTGCTAAATGCTCTAATGGCCACATGACCAGACAGAGCACGAAGTGTCAAAGTTCAGTTCAAACCCAAAGGTTGCACATTTGATGATGTAAAAGGAATTGTTTGCTACCTGAAAGGTACCATGAATCTGGCCCTTAAGCATGAGCAGTTAGCGTCAGGAACTTTGATTGGTCTCTCAGATGCTGCCTGGAGATCAGGATGACTGTTGCTTGACAACCAGCCATGTCTTGTTACTGAGTGAGAGATGAGGCTATACACTTGGGTAGGGTTGAGCAAGCCTCTGCCTCCCTCCCCAGAGCCCAACCTTATCAGCTTTTAAAACTCCCCTCCAACTCCCTCATTTTTTTCTCTTTGGTTTTTAACCCAGGATGAGGAGTTTGTGTTTCTTTGTTTCCTTTCAATTTATTAACCACTCTGTCCCTTTCAGGGTCCGAGGAGGGTGCCTGATCTAATCACAGCTGAATATGGGCAAAGGCAGAGTCTAACCCTGGATGAGTCGCCAGCTCCTCTTTCTCTGTATGTTGGTGCATCTGTTAGACATGTGTTTTCATTTATTTGTCATTATTTTACAGTGCAGGACTTTGGAAAGCTCATGTTTTTAAAATGTTCTATAGAAATTTAAGTGGATTGTATTGGAATTATTAAAAATCATGTTGAACTAGATTAAATCTGAGTATTTGCAAAAAAGAAACAAGACTTGTTCCCGTCCTGTGTGGGCTCAGAGAGGAGTCAGATGGGCTTTGTTCTGACAGGAAGCTGCTGAAAACTGTGGGAGTAGCTAATCCATCAATAGGTGCCTTTCCTTTTCGGCTGTCTGGGAATTGAGCCAACAACTCTGCGAGTGCTGACAGCTGATTCATTGCCTTCTAACACACACAACACAACCAACCACACACACACACACACACCACACACACACACTAAATATCATTCTACAGAAGCTTTGCTCCTGTGTCTCACACATGCAGCTCTACCATCTCTGGTGTCACATTCACACCATTAATTATGGTTGCAGTCATGGAAGAAAAATAAATTCTAGATTGGTTTTAAGGAATTCCTGTGGCAAATGTCAGAGAACTGAATGAAATGATTTCCCTCAAACTGTAGTCGAGTATCACTTCCCCACCTTGCTGTAAAAATCCCACCTGCTGTTTGATAAAAAATAAATAAATAAAAAACAATAAAACATAAGAAACAAGTTGGACTTGAGTTTGATTTGAAAGTAGGAGAATCACCATAAACATGGGACTAAGGCCAAAGGCAAAGATTTGTAAGAGGGAATAAATTGACACAGATGGGACATGACACATGATTTATTGTTCTTATCTCTTCAATGTTTTACAACATCTAGTGCAGAGCAGTGCCTACAGCTCAGCCTGTAGGAGATTGGTTCTTTCTTTTTTTGTTGGGATCACCTGACAGGGAAGTGGGGGAGGGGTTCTGGAGTGTATCCCAGCTACTGTACATATGATTGAAGACAGGTACGCCCCAAATGAGGGGCCAGCTCATCGCATGACCCTATGTGAGCCTTTGGGGGTTTGATAGCTTGCTCAAGGATACCTCAACTCTGAATGCTAGCATGCCGCTTACAAAACACATCTCTCTTCAACAGATTCACCGGAATCGTTTTAGAAATGAGGAATGCATGTTGAACATCTGACCCTGCCAGTGGAACATGAGATTACTCTGATAATGGTTCCCCTACCAGGGTACCAGAGACAGCCACAGTAGTGATCACCTGTCAAGTGGGTCTTTTACGCTGTTACTGTAGCGAACAGTCAACAATGTAGATCCACTATCAACCAAAATTTAAATTTTTGTACCATCAACTTCAGAAGAGGATTTTCAGAGTGTGAATGAGAAAGTCTCAATGTTGCAGTTTGCAAATTAGGTTCTGAATCTGTTGCGGTTGGCTCAGGGGCTTCCAGTGGAGGCTAACCTCTTACCCCCACTATCAGATCACAATACAACCACAACTAGCCCACGTACATCATTTGGAGGAGTTCAAATTCAATAATTGTTTCATATCACAACAAAACAAGACCTGATCCCTCCTCCTTTTGTTAGCTCTGTGTTTCAGCTTCATCCATAAGTCCTTTTCTGTGGCAAAGAAAGTGAGTCAACTCTGTCCAATTGTAGTCCTGGCATAGGTTTTTATTCTCTGGAGGGCAGAGAATCTGCTCCACAGTTGCAGTGGATTTAGTAAAAGTCACGCTCAGACTCATGCTCAAACAGGGAAAGTAAGAAAAAAGGAAAAACATGACACAATGCAAAGCAGCTCTTTTTCATATGTCTGCTGTGTTTTTGTTTTTTTGTCTTATTGACAAAAAACAAAGAATACACAAACGGGACCATACAAAACTTACAGTAATGTTTTCAACATACACAAAAAAAAACACAACTTGAAACACACCACCACCTGGCAAAGTTCAAGCAGCTCAACATTGCCATGGTGTGGTAGCATCTGAGACAGTAGAGGACTGGGGCTAGAACCCAATTTGGAAGGTGTTGCAGGAGGAGGTGCCAGGACACTGTCAGAGGCCCTCGACCCGTACGACGTGCAAAACAAAATGTAGACAAGTGTAGACAAATTGTGGCAAAGTCAAGTTTTTTGACAGGGAACCATGAGCATAAAGTGCCTAACTGCTCTTGGCATGTCAAATGTCCCAAATGGTTATAAATATGTCAAAATCTTTCATTGAAATGTAAGCCATCAAGCCATTGAGCCATCTGCTGGATGGAAAAAATGAATGCAGGGCAAAGCGTTGACGGTCTGTGGGTTTTGTAGTAGTATTTGAACACACAAGTGATGTTATTTGTGCCATTAGGTGCAGCCAGAAATTGAAAAGATGGTAAAGAATACCATGCCCGGGCCTGTTGTTGCTTGCTGTAGTTGAGGAATAACATTTGTCGTGCAAGAAAAACAGTGATGATGCTGTCATTGGTCCCTTGCAGGTTCCTACATTGTGGTGGCCCAGAAGACTTTGCCAGGTGTCTTGGAAATGGAGGCGTCCTATGTTTGGAAATGAATAAAGCACTGACTGTGATTAAAGAGAGGTGGCCCCACCCAGGTGACACTGAAGAGCAAGAACACTTAATTTCCCAATGAGTGCTACAAAATAAAAATAAAAAAGCTGTGGCCATGACCTGTTGACAGCCTTATATTATTTTTTTTAACGGCCTCAAGGTCCTGCATGTCTCGGGTGTGGACTGGAAAGTCGTCCGGGCGTGAAAGAATACAAATGAGACATGTGCATTGTATTCAAAGAAGCCTTTATTGTCAAGTGCAAAGAAGCATTTGTCAAGTACAAAAAAGCATTTATTGTCAAGTGCAGTCAATAAAACACTCCAATTTTCTTTGCTTATACCTGGAAATGAGGTCCCAAAAGAATGTCCACAGCCCTTTTAAAGTCTGCAAAAGTGTCAAAAGTCTGGCCT
This sequence comes from Takifugu flavidus, assembly GCF_003711565.1. NCBI lineage: Eukaryota > Metazoa > Chordata > Actinopteri > Tetraodontiformes > Tetraodontidae > Takifugu > Takifugu flavidus. The sequence goes on from NW_026622373.1 coordinate 7,242, forward strand.
TCAAGTCCTGGAGATGATGACTTTTTGCTGTTTGGACAGTAAGTCTTTTTTCTGTATTTGTTGTGGCCTTTAGTTGGTTGACCACACAGTGCACAGATGTGCACTTTGAAAGCGGTAGGCTCGGTGCCACTGTGCTCCACCCATCTCCTCTTGTAAAAAGTGGATCGAGCTGGCGACCATTGATGCCGGGGAGGTTGGGACGGTTTGTGTTTGGAAACAGCGAGAGGGACTGTTGGAAGTGTTGCCTGGATTTGACCGGATGAGCAGACAGGCACAGGCTGTGGGACAAAAGTACCTTTGCATGGTGTCGTCTGGGATGGTGCGAGTGATGGTGGTTCTGGCTGTGGAGGGGGGGGGGGGGGGGGGGATGTAACTGTGTGACTAAGAGGTGGTAAATAAGGGGACGCATCTGTGCGACCGTGTCGG
>NW_026622374.1:0-8862 GCF_003711565.1 Takifugu flavidus
ATGAACTTCAGCTCACACATTCCCGACACTTCCCACTCTGGCCCATGCCCATCCCCCCCACCAACACCTCCCTGCTCCAGCCTGTCCCTCACGCCACACCAGGTGAGGAAGGCCCTGAAGAAGAACAGGGCCAGGAAAGCGACGGGTCCGGATGGCATCAGCTCCAGGCTCCTGAAGTCCTGCGCAGACCAGCTGTGTGGGATCTTCAGTCACATGTTCAACCTGAGTCTGAAGCTGGGGAGAGTGCCACAGCTGTGGAAGACGTCCTGCATTGTCGCACTGCCGAAGACATTGCACCCCAAGGAGGTCAACAGCTACAGGCCGGTAGCTCTGACATCTCATCTGATGAAGACGCTGGAGAGACTCATCCTCGATCACCTGCGCCCACTGGTGAGCTCCTTCATGGACCCGTTGCAGTTCGCCTACCAGCCAAGCATCGGGGTGGACAGCGCCGTCATCTACCTCCTCCACACCTCCCTCACTCACCTGGAGAAGGCTGGAAGCACTGTGAGGATCATGTTTTTTGATTTCTCCAGTGCGTTCAGCACCATCCAGCCCAGGCTGCTGGGGGACAAGCTGCAGGTAGCTGGGGTGAATCACACACCTCAGAACATGGATTCTGGACTACCTCACACAAAGACCACAGTTTGTGAGGGTGAAGGGCTCCGAGTCAGATCGGCTTCTCTGCAGCACTGGTGTCCCACAGGGAACAGTTCTGGCTCCTTTCCTGTTCACCCTCTACACCACGGACTTTTCACACAGTACATCTTCATGCCACCTCTAGAAGTTCTCTGATGACTCTGCTGCTGTCGGCCTCATCGCTGATGGGGACGATACGGAGTACAGAGAACTTATTCAGGGCTTTGTGGACTGGAGCCTGCAGAACAACCTCCAGATCAATGCTGGCAAAACCAAGGAGCTGGTGGTAGATTTCCGCAGGCGAAAACCCCCCCTGCCTGCAGCAGTGAACATCCTGGAACGGATGTCGACGTGGTGGAGTCCTACAAGTACCTGGGTGTTCACCTAAACAATAACCTGGACTGGACACACAACACAGATGCCCTTGTCAAGAAGGGCAATAACAGACTGTTCCTGCTCAGGAGGCTGAGGTCTTTTGGAGTGCAGGGACCACTCCTGAGGACTTTCTATGACTCTGTGGTGGGATCAGCCATCTTCTGTGGGATTGTCTGCTGGTCCAGTAGCATCACGGACAGGGACAGGAGGAGATGGACTGGTAAGGAGGGCCAGCTCTGTCCTGGGATGTCCCCTGGACTCAGTGGAGGTGGTGGGAAACGGAAGGATGATGGCTAAGCTGTCATCCATGTTGAACAACACGTCCCACCCCTACAGGACACCCTGACAGCACTGGGCAGCTCCTTCAGTGAGCGGCTGCTCCTCCCTCGCTGTGTGAAGGAGAGGTATTGCAAATCTTTCCTGCCGGCTGCTGTCAGACTGCACAATAAACATAACGGCCACTAGCACAATCTGAATATTATATATTCTGATATGTATATTGTATTCACCCTCTGTACTATGTACAGGTATACAGGGGCTGAGTATACATTTACCTGGATTATTGTAAATATACATCCTCTTTGTATATTCCAAATTCTATCCTATTCGATTTTATCTTATTTTTCTCTGCGTGCTCTTGCTGTTGTTGCACTGTAGATTTCCCCGTGTGGGACAATAAAGGACCTGAATCTGAATCTGAATCTGAACTGATCCTGTAGGAAATGCAGCACCATAGTTACAGCCTGTATATATATTTATCTTGGTTGCAATGACTTTTATATACCCTTTACATATCTGTGAACTCTGTAAATACAAACATATATATTGATATCACAAACATATATTATTGTGTGTATATATTGTATATACCTCATCACAGTTTTATTTGCTACTTAAGCACTTCTGGTTAGATGCTAATTGCATTTCGTTGCCTTGTACTTGTGACATGTGTAATGACAATAAAGTTGAATCTAATCTAATCTAATCGAAAGGTCAATAGTATGCATGATCTCAGCAGGGGATGGGGCCTCTGAGAACAAGCAGATGGAAATTAAATTCATTTAAAAAATTCAGAAGCATAAATAACTCACCCTATTCAGACCAACATGTAGCTTTCTACTACTTTTTGGGGAATGCGTGTCCCCCTGACCCCTCCGAGAAGAGACATTTGATTTTTAGATGTACGAAACACTGTCCAGACACCTACAGCACAAAAGGTTATGATGGTTTTCCCATCAGGAGGAGGAAGGAGGGGAAGTTTACCAGATGCATCCATTGAGCTAGGACAGAGGGCAGCAACCTTTAACACTCCAAGAGCCATTTCTACCCGGTTTCCACGGAAAACACAACACTGGGAGCCGCAAACACTTTTTGACATCTTAAATGGAGATGTGTCTATATATATATATATATATATATATATATATATATATATATATATATATATATATATATATATATATCTTTACACTTGTAAAATAGTGTGTTGCTTATTAAATCCATGCAGTCCATCCATGTTTCAGAAAATTCACAATACTTTGTTTAGATATTGTGCAGTTTTTGTTTCGCTGGGCTTTCCGCAATCCGTGTATCATTCGTTCAGTCAATTTTCAAAATAAAACCAAAATTGAAACAATGAGAAAATGAATTGTTTTTTTCAATATTCGTCTCTAAGATAAAAATGAAAACACAGATAACGATTCCTTTTCCGATTTTTGTTGCTCTGATGGAAAATTGGATAAATGTATAACAACGGTTTTATCTGTGTTAGATTTTTTGTCTGGCGTAAGATGTGTGGTTTTTGAACTTTCCTAAAGATTCATTCAAATGTGTTCCTGAGCTTTTTATAAGTGACATCGCAGATGATTCATTGCTGTCCATCTCATCCATGCGCATTTGCGCACTCCTGTGTGTTTTTACTGTATGAGACAGCGTTAGTCAGTGAACAGTCTGCTCTGCTCTCAGACAAACTAAGGAGCATCAGAACAGATGATAAAACACAGATATAGTCTCTTTTTTTTCTCCTACTCTGGCTCACTTCACGCGTAACGACTTTGTGTCTTAATTTCTCTCCCGTAGCGATCTCTCATTGGTAAATGAACTGCCTTTAGAATCATAAGAAATAAAATGTACCCTTTATAACTTTAAATAATGTCTCACCTAAAGTGACAAAAGATTTGACAACACCAGGTTCTCTGTTATGGGAACTTCTCCAACATTGCGCAGTGTATATTTGAACTCTTCGTGTTATTTAGTCCCTCTTCGCGTCGACCTAAAAACTCTTCCACCACCACAGAACCATGTGGTCAATCAGATGTTCGCTGATCAGTTTCAATCTTTCACAAGCAACCATTCCTATATATCTCGCAAAATTAAGTATTTTCTAACTTTATCGAAAAATAAGTCACAAGCGTACTCTACACACCGACATCAACAACGAGAGATGTCATTTCAGTAGCTGTGCTCTAAGAACAGAGAGGACTGCAGGAATAACCATGTTTCATTTCTAAAATAAAATATTAAAAAATCTTTGCAGTTTACTCCCTAAAAGCACAGAAATTAGTGGTCGAATGACTTGATCAAGTTAAATGGCTCTGGTATTTTCTACAGTCTCTCTTACACACATTAATTTCATCATACTAAAAAGAGGAAAAGGCAACAGGTACAACATAGAACAGGCAAGTCCTCAGGACAGGACTAGGCCACCTGCATCTGAACAACAAAGGACACTTGTTTAAGGACAGTGATGTACAGGTTTTGGCAGTGAAGATAAATGGTTCGAGAGGAGTGAAAGAAGCCATCTATGTCAAACAGGAAGGGCCATCATTAAACAGAGTTGGGGGTTTTAGGCATCATCTCTCATCTGCTTACATACAGATTTTAAAAGCATCCCCAGGAGGAGAAGAGGCATTTCAGGCTGCGAACAAACCCCATCGTATCAGGGGAAGTTTCAACGACCTGCATAATGAGGGGTGGAGCAACCAACAACCAGGCGACTGAAGCTCCAAATGTATTAATGGTTCATGAAAAGCAGTAGTATCTGTAACTCAGCTACACTGATGAAGCCTCCTGGAAGAGAGGTGAAACGGCTTCATGGAATCCAAGGTAGTTTTCTATGTCAACTGGACTGTTTTTACTTCTCTTTTATAGACGTTTCACCTTCTATCCAGAAGGCTTCTTCATTTCTGAACTCAGTGGGGACAGAGCTTAAAAATATAGGCCTTGTGGACCATTAGTATGCTAATGATCTGGTTGACCACCTGAGAGTCGTTGTCAAGGCTGTTGGTAGGGTCGTTCACCTAGTTTCAGTTGGTGTGTCTCTCTTTTGTCTGCTGGGGACAACTGAAACTGACTCATCACATGGTGGTGCGTCAGAAGGTCTCCTGAAATGGTGTGAACGTTTGGTTTGTTGTTGGAAGGAGTGGAGGACTGCTTTGTATGTGGGTGATAGGAAGTTCTTTAGCCCACCACCTTTGTTTAAGGATGGGATTTCCAATTTGACATGGATGGCGTCCTTGACACCCCTCTCAAACCATCTTCTCTGGCCACTACCCGTATTTGGCTGTCCTCAAAGGAGTGCCCGCTCTCCTTTAGGTGTAAGGAGATTCCTGACCTGAAGAGGTGGCACGTCTTTGTTGTGCTATTCTTCTGTGGAGAGGTTGTTTGGTTTCACCAGTGTACAGTTCCTTGCATTCCTCCTGGCACTGTACAGCATAAACAACATTAGATTGTTTAGGTATTGGTGTCTTGTCCTTGTATCAGCTCCTGTCTGAGAGTGTTGCTTAGTTTAAACTGCACAGGTATGGGTTCCCAACTTGTGTTCCAGTGGGTGGTTGGAGTCAAACTGGAGACTTCCATGGTGAGGTTTCTGTCCTCAGTGATATTGACTGCACAGTCTAGAAAGGCCAGACTGTTTCCTTTTACATCTTCATGGGTGAATTTTATATCCTTTTGTTGAGTTGATTTGAGAACGCTTTTTCAATTGTTTGTAGAAGATTGTTTTTAAGCACCAATTCTTGTGTTTGAATTTTTACCCAGGTGTCATCCACATATCTGAACCAGTGGCTTGGTGCAGTTCTTGTGAAAGATGTTATGGCCTGGGATTCCACCTTCTCCGTTTATAGATTGACAACTATGGGGGATACTGGTGAAACCATGGCACAGCCATGTTTCTGGCTGTAGAAGCCTTATCTGTACTGGAAATAGGTGGTGTTCAAACACAGGTCCAGCATACTGCAAATTTGTCAGTGTTAAGGCTGTTCTTACTGAAAGGTTCTTGTCCAATAGAAGGCACTTGTGGATGCGGGCAAAGGATGAATCTAAATTACTGCGTAGGAGACCCTACTGCATAAGAGACCCTACCCTGACCCTAAACCATCAGTCGCTGCTCATCATGATTAGATCTGCTCGTTGTCTGTCGTTGTCTGCACTCAGAGGAACCGACCACCTCTCCTCATATGTAAAATGCTTTCATTCAGATGAACCAAACGCACATGAGGACTCCTAAACAATTAAAACTCATCCAGCTCCGTGTTACTACTCTGGATTATTACGCTTATTGCTAAAGGTAAATACAAAATCAAATTAAATTAAAAACATTACTATAAAAGAGATCTGAAATATAAAGACACAACAATGCTGTAATGCTTTAAGATGTTTAGATATAGAGGTAGTGACTGAAGCATTGATTGAGAGTTATAATCAACACTGGATGACCGACACAGAAATAAAGGCAGCGACTGACAGACATGACTGAATATCTATAGACTGCAGGTTGAGTATGAATATGTCTAACTTACACACCACAGATGAGGCCATGCCCCTCCAGTGTGGGCCTTCTCAGCTTTACAATGCTGTGCTGACTGCCATCTGCCCGAGGCCCCCGCCTGCCGTGGAGGCGGCTCCCAGTTGAGCGTTAGCCAGTCACATGCCTTCACTCTGCCTCCAGTGCCTTCTTCCTCATCCGCAGTCTCATCCTCAAGTCTAGGCCTGCCGCCACCTATTGCTCCTTCAAACTGCAACTCTCCTACTACCACGACTATATTTCGTCCTGCCAACACTTTTAATTTTATCCCTTAAATATAGCTTTTTCCCAAATACTTGCACTCGCCAATTCCGCATCATACTTGTCCTTCTCCTTTTTATTTTCAGTTACAATATTCAATATTATTTATAAGCCATTTTCCTCATCTCCTTGCCCTGAGAATATGACTCCATACTTATCCTAAAACTTTTTGCTCCCCCCCCCCCATTTTTTACCATTCATTGCTTTGGCCAGCTGTCGTTTAAACAGTTTTCCCAGCAAACCGTCCTGGGGCCCCATTCTGCTGTATCTCAGCCATGATTCGGACTGCTCCTCCAGAACCACGAGAAACGTCTACCAACGTCGTACCGATCTGTCCAGAACCAGGACAGAACCATCGACCAGATTCGGACCGGTCCCCCAGACTGGGACCCGTCTACCAAGTTCGGCTCGATCCTCCGGTACCAAGAGGAAAGTCCACCAAATTCGGACCAATCTGTCCAAAACCTGGACAAAAGTCTACCAAATCTGGACCAATCTGTCCAGAACCAAGACAAAAGTCTACCAAATCTGGACCAATCTGTCCAGAACCAAATTCGGACCGATCTCCAGAATGGGAACCGTCTACCAATTCGGATCGTTCGTGCTGAACTAGGATCGAACATCTACCAATTCATCAACTTGTGGTTACTTCTCGGTCAAAATGGCCAAACGCCTCTCTTTACTCGTTTTCAAATTTAACGATCAACTCGGTTCACTTGACATCATTCAGCACTTTCGATTTAATAGGCAGTGCTCACCTTATAATCGGGCCCTTTCAGAATGATGCCGAGGACCGGTCGATCCAGACCCATGATGCCTGTCCTACTCTCCTCTGGAGCAGATCACGTCGAGGTCACGAAATGTCGTCGAAATCATCCTCAGAAGTGTACTCAGACAGGCGCACGAACAAAGTTCACCACAAATTGAGACCAGACGTCAAAGTTCCTTGTCTACCTTGACCAAGGGAAGCCCCGCTCCGTTACAGACACGTCTGTTGTCACGCTGTCCTGGAGACTCTCACATCACCCTAGAATTGTCTCTTTTATTAAAACAGGCATGATTATATGGCAGGAGGCGTATTTTAAATCTAGAAGAAGATAAGAAGATAATAAGAAGTCAGAGAACTCAGATAGGAACTTTGAATGTGGCCCAGCCGGGGGCCAATATACTACTACAAACAGAAGTGACTTTTCTGCCTTCCGGTTCAGATGGGTGATTCCAAGAGTCAGGCTTTCAAATGAACTGGAACCACGTTTTGGTCTAGGATTAATTTATACCTTGGAGTGATAGATTGCTGTCACTCCCCCTCCTCAACCAGTAACATTAGGAATATGATGATTAAGATGGGTAGGAGGAGTAGATTCATTTAAGCTCACATACTCCTCCTCCTGAAGCCAGGTCTCAGTAAGACAAAATAAATCAATGTCATGATCTGCTATCAGGCCGTGCACTAACAGGGATTTACACAAAATAGATGTAATATTTAATAGTCGACATTTAATTGTGATGTTAGTTCCTCCAATTTGTGTTTTGGAATTAATTTTAATAAAATTATGGTGATTGACCGCTCCCTTGTTCTGTGCTTGGTGAACGTTTAACCGTGGAACAGAGACTACCTCTATAGTGTTAAATATGTTATTGTTGTTCATATGTTATTACAGGACAAACTGTCCCATCTTAGTGTGCCTGCCTCCCTCTGCAGGTGGATCACTCACTTCCTGACGGATCGGAGGCAGTATGTGCGGCTGGGGAAGACTGTCTCGGACTCTGTCTCCATCAGCACTGGATCACCCCTGGGCTGTGTACTTTCCCCCCTGCTCTTCTCCCTGTACACAAACTGCTGCACCTCAAGCCACCAGTCTGTCAAGCTGATCAAGTTTGCGGATGACACCACCCTCATCGGGCTCATCTCCAATGGAGACGAGACTGCCTACAGGAGGGAGGTGGCTCGACAGGTGCCCTGGTGCGGACACAACAACCTGCAGCTGAACGCTCAGAAAACAGTGGAGATGATTGTGGACTTCAGGAAAATCACAGCCCCTTTGCCCCCCCTTGCCCTCATGGACTCCCCCATCACCATCGTGGATTCCTTCCGCTTCCTGGGCACCACCATCACCCGGGACCTTAAGTGGGAGCCAACCATCAGCTCCCTCATCAAGAAGGCCCAGCAAAGGATGTTCTTCCTACAGCAGCTGAGGAAGCTCAAACTGCCTCCCAGGATGTTGGCGCAGTTTTATACGGCCATCATCGAGTCCATCCTCACCTCCTCCATCACCATGTGGTATGCTGGTGCCACCGCCATGGACAGACTGAGGCTGCAGCGCGTCGTGCACGCTGCTGAGAAAGTGATCGGCTGCGGGCTTCCATCCATCCAGGACCTGTATATCTCCAGGACCCGGAGGCGTGCAGGTCGGATCACGGCCGACCCTTCCCACCCTGGTCACGGACTGTTTTCCCCCCTCCCCTCAGGCAGGAGACTACTGTCCATTCGGACCAAAACCTCCCGCTACACGAACAGCTTCTTCCCCTCTGCCATCAGGCTGCTGAACACCAAGTGACTTATCACTTAAGCACCATGTACAGCAGCCAGTCGGACTCACGATAATCACATTACTCCTGCATTGACCTGCACTATTTCTTACTATTTATATATATACTGTAAATATGTCTTATTTTATTTATCTTATTCTAATGTTGTCTTTTTTATGTTGAATGTCGCAGCGTCACACCAGGACAAATTCCTAGCTTGTGTAATACCGTGTATTACATGAACAATGGCAATA
>NW_026622375.1:0-8817 GCF_003711565.1 Takifugu flavidus
AGCTTTCTCTTCAGAGCAGCAGCTCGCTGTTCGGCCACACAGCGGTTGTTGGCCATTTTCACATCCTTGTCTCTCAGTGGGAGCCCCACACAGTAATGTCCATCTGTAAACTTCAGAATCAGAATCAGAATCAGAATCAGAAGAAGGTTTATTGCCATTGTTCATGTAATACACAGTATTACACAAACTAGGAATTTGTCATGGTGTGCCGCTGCGACATTCAACATAACACTAGACATCAACACCACACTAGAATAAGATAAATAAAATAAAATAAGACCTATATACAGTATATACATAACTTGGTTGTCTTTTGCACTGACTGCATAAACAATTTGTCCTCCTGAGACATTTCTTCTTTATCGTCATATAGACGCTCCGGAAAATCTTTGTTATACTGCTGTATCAGTAACTGTTCCACTTCCTCCACTGCAACTCTGTTAACACCGTAATGAGCTGTTTTACCTCTGAAAAGTGTGTTTTCGTTTGTCAGTGGTCCACACACCATCCAGCCAAGAACCGTCTTTACCGCGTAGGGCCCTTCCTCCTGACTATTAATTACATGCCAGGGCTCCATTAATTTAGAGTTTAGTGTTGTAGCTGCACTCTTCTTTCCTGTTGTCATATTAGTTGCGAAGCTACTTCCTTTTGATACACTCTTGACCACTTTCTCATTTTCTTTGCCTTTTCCTGCTCTGTAGATGTGTTTTTGCCCTGTAGGTCACCAAAAAGTGGACGACGCAACCAGAGAGGAGGAGGTTGAAGAAGTGGTGAATCTGCAACAATAAAACCCAGATTACAGTTTGATTGAAGCCTCATTTTCTTTGATGATGGTGAATTTCATCACTTTCGCTTTGAATATCGGAACCATTCTTGTTTATAGGCTGGTTGGAATTTATCCCCACTTGTGATACACCATCTTCAGGCCAATCTCTTCCTCTTCTTGGTCTGTGGGGTGGAAGCTTGAAATCTCCTGCTCCATCCATTTTTCAGTTTCTTCAGTACTCACTGATGACCATCATTTTGGGCTCAAACCAGTTCTTAATATCAGCCTCCTTCTCATCTTCAGACAAAAGACCTCCTATTTGCCTATTTATCTCCTTAACGTCCAGCACACTGGCGTTGAACTTATCCTGCATTATTTCTTGCACTGTTGGCAGATTACCAGCTTCAGTGCTCGGACTGTGAACTTCCCTCATTAGAGTTGTGATTCGAGCCAACGTTCCTCTTCCGGTGCCAAGTAGCCTGTGCAGTTTATCCTCAATTGCTTTCTCAGTTAACTTGACTGTTTTACTCCCTCAGTTCTTAGTTTCTCAGTTTTTAGCTTTTACACCTTTTATCCCATTTACTATTTTAGTCCTTCAGTTTTTAGCTCCAGTGTTTCCTCATGGTGTTTCCTCATGGTGTTTCCTCATGGTGTTTCCTCATGGGGGCCTGCCAGGCTGGGAGATGTTTCCGGTCTACCACTGGGGGTGCTGTCCCGTGGACAGCTCTGGCCTGGGGGGTTAGGGGGCTCTGTGCCTTGGTGTGGAGCCTCTGGTCTGTCCGGGTCGGGCTGGTCTTTGTGGCGGTACCACCTGTGGCCACGGACCGTGACCTCCCTCGGCCTGGTGGGCCTCCAAAGGTGGCGTCTCCTTCACCTCAGGTCTCGGTGCCCAGCCATGTCTCAGCTTGTTGTGTGTGTGGGTGTGTGTGTTTAAGTGTGTGTATCTGGTGTGTATCTGTGCGTGTGTGTGTATCTGTGTGTGTCCTTTTTCTTGATTCTCTTGTTACTCTTTGTTGTTTTTATCCTCTGTGAGGCACTTTGTGCTACCCAGTGTATGAAAAGTGCCATATAAATAAAGATTGAACTGAATTGAATTGTAGATGTATAGATGAGTAGATTTATAGATGAGTAGTAGAAGTAGATATATAAATGTATAGATGTGTAGATGAGTGTCGCAGGTCAAATGTTCTGGACCAGGTTCTTCTCCCGCCCGATTGTTTCTGTTCCTGCAGATGATTCCATCCTAACTCGACCCCGCAGGAGGATCCACCTGTTATCTGACCCCTGAGGCTAAACTGGGACCAGTCATTACTAATTCGGACAGGTGAGCAGCTCAATCCTGGCTTGCTGATCTGTCCTGTTATAGATGTTTTATTACATGTGGGACCAGCGCAGACACGCTGACATGATTGTTACTGGAATTTTCTGTTTTCAGTTTCTGTAATTTGATCTGAACCGGGTCCAAATGTGTTACGCCATCGGGGTGTGGAGTACTGAAGAACTGTGGAGGTGAGGAGAAGGTTCCTCCCCATGATGAGTTCCTCTGTCTGCTCAGGAGGAACTGACAGAGTTTTAATGTCCCATCACAGAATTGTGAAGAAAGGACGCAACCAGAGAGGAGGAGGTTGAAGAAGTGGTGAATCTGCAACAATAAAACCGAGATTACAGTTTGATTGAAGCCTCATTTACTTTGATGATGGTGAATTTCATCACTTTCGCTTTGAATATCGGTGTAATGGCACTCCATCCTCATTTAACGTACCATTTTTAAGCTGCAGACACAGTAATTCTTCACTCGCATGACATGAGATGTAATTCCATTTTAAGTCTTTATATGAATTCCAAAAGATTACAGCTCACATAACGTGACGGTAAGAAAACGTTGTGCTCCCGTATCTAATGCAGCTCACCTGGCCTGACGCTGCGCATGCGCTCTTAAGTCAATCTCAGAGAGCGGCATCCAAAACTTTACATCAACAATCCTTTTAATATTACGAGTTACACAATAACATGCACCATGCATCAAACAAATACAAACATAAATTGCACGTCATTTTTACACACATCAATTCTGCTCTATGGCTCTTACATGTCCGGCCCCTAATTGGGTTAACTGTAAGATTACACAATTATCAATTTAACTCAAAACTAAGAGCCATCAAATTAAAACTATTAACAGAATAGAAATAATCTTTCTTAACTAAAATAAATCTTTTCTTACATATTGTCCATTGTGTTTACATGGCTTCCTGCAAAAGGCATAACTTCTGCACAGACCTCTCCAGGGTGCTGTTTTTGTCTGCAACTTCACCCTCACAGTTCCACTGGAATCAGGGAAAGTTTGTACTATTCTTCCCATGATCCACGTGCTTCGTGGGGATGAACTGTCCACTACTAGCACCACATCTCCAGGTTCAAAGTTCCTTTTTGTCTCGTCTACTTCTGGCGTTCCTGTAGGAGGGGTAAGTATTCACGAGTCCACCTACGCCAGAATAGATCCGCAAGATACTGTACCTGCCTCCAACGCTTTCTTGCGTATAGGTCATCCTTGTTGAAGATTCCTGGTGGCATGTTGGGCTGGGTCTTCATCAACAGCAGATGGTTGGGAGTCAGAGGTTCAATGTCGCATGGATCATCTGACACACTTGTTATGGGTCGGCCATTTATTATACTTTCCACCTCACAAAGAAAGGTTTGAAGACTGTCGTCTGTGAGGGTCTGTTCCTTTAGCAGAGCGCCGAGAATCCTACGCACTGTACGGATTTGCCGCTCCCATATTCCTCCTTGATGTGAGGCAGCTGGACTATTGAAAATCCATTTGATGCCCCTCTCTTGCATTGTCTTCTCCATCTCTGATTGGTCCAGGTTTTTTACAGCTTCTCTCAATTCCTTCTCGGCACCAACAAAATTGGTGCCATTGTCGGAACGCATTATGGAGATCTGTCCTCTTCTACTTATGAAACGACGAAGGACATTGATACAAGCACTTGTGTCAAGACTATCTGCCACCTCGATATGCACTGCCCTGATGGTGAGGCAGGTGAACATAACACCGTACCTTTTAACAGTGCTCTGGCCCCGTTTCACTTCGAATGGGCCAAAGTAATCAATTCCAACGTTGGTAAACGGCGGTTTGTCTGGTAAAAGACGATCTTCCAGCAGAGGTGCCATTTTTTGTTCTCCAACTTGTCCTCGAAGTCTTCTGCAGACCGTGCATTTAGATATGATCTTCCTGATGGCTGAGGTTGCTTGAGGGATCCAAAACCTTTGTCTCAACTGCAATAACATGTAGTTGCGCCCAGAGTGACCGATCTTCTCATGGATTTCATTCAGTATGAGAATTGCAACTCTGGAGTGTTTGGAGAGTATCACAGGATGTTTGGTCTCAGCTGGCATGGCCGCTCTGTTGAGCCGTCCTCCTACTCTCAGGAAGCCATCTTGCAACATGGGATCAAGCCTGTACAGCTGGCTGCTTTTCTTGACAGGCTTATTGCTGCAGAGAGCTCTAATTTCCTCAGGAAAGCATTGACTTTGGCTGTACCGGATGATTTCTGCCTCTGCTGTCATCAGCTGCTCAAAGGTAACAGATCTCCTTTCCATAGTACTTCTGTACTTTTCCATGTTCTGTTGCACAATCACCTTCTGCTTCTCTGGATCCTTTTCGGATTGACTGGTCTCACTTAGAAGACCAGTTTTTCAGGTGGATCAACAACTTTCTAACTTCCATAATCCATGCAACCGCCCTCTTCAACCGGTTCCAACTGTCGTAGTATTGAAGTAATTTGGACATACAGTCAAACTTTTCATCGATTGTGATGTTTACTGTGATAGTTTTAACCTCTGGATCATTCTGCATGTTCTGATTCATGTTTTCTGGTCTCTGTGGCCATTCACTTTCTGGCTGTAAAAGGAACTGTGGGCCATTTATCCAGTCTCTATCTTGCATCAAGCTTCTAGCTTTCAGACCCCTGGTGCCTTGTCAGCCGGGTTCTGCGACGTCCTGACATACCTCCACTGCGATGGCTTGGTGGCCTCTCGTATGAGTGTAATCCTGTTTGCCACGAAGGTCTTGTAGCGGGCAGTCTCGCTGTCTATGTATTTCAGGACCGTTGTGCTGTCAGTCCAGAAGATTGACTGCTGGAGTGGGATCTGCATTTCCTCCTGCAGCATTCTGTCCACCTTCACTGCAACTACTGCTGCAGTCAACTCTAGCCTTGGAACGGTGATCTGTTTTAGCAGCGAAACTCTAGACTTCCCCATCGCAAGTGAACAGTGGATCCTGCCCTTGTCATTCTCCAGAACGAGGTAAGATGCTGTGCCATAGGCAACCTCGCTTGCATCAGAAAAATGGTGCAACCTGGCCACCTTTGTGGTTCCAAAGTTCTTGGGTTTGACACATCTACTGATGCTGAAGCCTGAGACGAGAGTAAGATCTTCCAGCCACTTATACCATCGTTCTGTCCAGGAGTCACTGAATTCCTCATCCCATCCTAGCTTTTCTTTACACAAGTCCCTCATAAGAAGCTTGGCGGGGAGTATCAGTGGTACTAGGAAGCCAAGAGGGTCGTAAGTAGAATTTACGACAGAGAGAATTCCTCTTCTCGTCTTGGGCTTGTCCTGTGACTTGATTCGGTACGTAAACGTACACCATTGCACTCCTAGAGCTCGCTCTGTGGGCAAGTCATCCTGTGCGAGATCCAGGTCTTTCAGCTCAGTAGCTCGGAGTTCTGCAGGAATGGATGACAAGACTCTCCTGCTGTTACTGACCCACTTTGTGAGGCTAAACCCTCCCTCAGCACACAGGTATCGAAGGCTCTTTACCAGGGCAACTGCTTCTTCCTCTGTAGCCACAGATTTCAAACAGTCATCTACATAAAAATTACGTAGAACCGTTTCCACGGCTTCTGGGGCTGCGGTGCCTCTTCTATCTTCTGCCGTTCTGCGTAGCGCATAAGAAGCAACACTAGGGGATGAAGTTGCTCCGAAAAGATGTACGACCATCCTATAATCCTTTACAGGTGCGCTAAGGTCACCATTCGGCCACCACAAAAAACGCAACAGGTCTGCATCTGTCCCCGGAACTCTGACCTGATAAAACATGGACTCAATGTCCGCCATCATCGCTATCGGTTCTTCCCGAAACCTCATTAAGGCACCAATGAGCTTGTTGGTGAGGTCAGGTCCCTGCATCAACTGGCCATTGAGCGGCACATCCTGAAAGGTGGCATTGCAATCAAAGACCACACGTATTTTCTTTTTCTTCAGGTGGTATACCCCATGGTGTGGGACATACCAAACCCTGTTGTCGTCATGGGAAAGCTGATCTTGAGGAACTTCCATGGCGTAACCTTTTTCCAGTATAGTGTCCATAAATCTTCTGTAGTCCTCAAGAAACTCTTTGTTCTTCATCAGCTTTCTCTTCAGACCAGCAGCTCGCTGTTCGGCCACACAGCGGTTGTTGTGTTAAGCTCGAGAGAACTGGCGGTCAAGTGTGGCGGAACCCCAAAGAAGGCAGACAGACACGGGAATTAAAAAGTAAACTCTGAAGGTTTAATGAAGCAAAAAAACCAGGAGGGAAGAAACAAAATGAGAGAGGCCGAGACAAACTATAGGTGCGTGATGCGGCAGACGAACCAAGTTCGAGATCCAGGGGCGAGAGTCTGTGGGGGAGTCCAAGTGTCCAGAGGATAGGAGAAATCCGTCCGAGGAAGGGGAAGAGGAAGAGGTCAGAGGAAGAGGGGCTAGGAAGGTTGCAGAGGAGTCGCTGGAAGACGCAGGGAGACGCAGGGAGTCGCTGGGGAGCCTGGAGAGATGCTGGGTCCACGGGACGTGTTGCCAAAAACATCAGTAAGATCAAGCACTGGCCTGAGTGCATAGGGGCCTTTTATGGGTGCAGAGTCGTTTGGGCGGATTGGGTGCAGCTGCAGGAGAGGGCCCAGGTGGTGGTGGTTGAGCTGATTGCCCAGGAGGAGGTGGGGCCAGAGTAGGAGTCACAACAGTACCCCCCCCCCCCCTACGGGAGGCACCGGACGACCGCCCAAGAGCATCCGGGTGCTCCCGGTAGAAGTCTTCGAGGAGGGAGGGGTCAGCGAGATAGGATGGGGGCACCCAGCTCCGGTCTTCGGGGCCGTAACCCACCCAATCCACCAGGTACTGGAAGCCCCTTCCCCGTCGGCGGACCGCCAGCAGCTTGTTAACGCTCCACACCGGCTCTCCGTCCGACAGGACCTGTGGGGGAGGTGGAGTCGGAGCAGGAGGGGACAGGGGGCTGGTGGAGAAGGGTTTAATGAGCGAGACGTGGAAGACCGGGTGAACCTTGAGGGCGGCAGGGAGATCCAAACGGACTGCAGAGGGGTTGACGATGCTGCAGATGGTGTATGGACCGATGTAGCGGGGGTTCAGCTTTCTGGAGGAAGTCTGCGAGGTCTGGAGGGGCAGGTCCCGGGCCAACAGCCAGACCTTCTGGCCAGGCCGGTAAGCAGGGGCCGGCCTCCTTCGCCGGTTGGCCGAACGCCGGGACTGCTCAGTGGCCCGCAAGATGGCTTTGCGGGCAGTCTTCCAGATGCGCCTACATCGGCGGAGATGGGCCCTGGTAGACGGCACTGCGATCTCCAGCTCCTGCTGGGGGAACAGAGGGGGTTGGTAGCCCAGGAAACATTGAAAGGGGGACATACCAGTAGCAGAGCTCTCCATGGCGTTGAGGGAGTATTCCACCCACGGCAGGAACTTGGACCAGGAGGCAGGATTGCTGGTGGTCACGCAGCGCAGGGCCGCCTCCAAAGCCTGGTTGGCCCGTTCGGCTTGTCCGTTGGACTGGGGGTGGTACCCAGAGGACAGGCTGACCGTGGCCCCAATCCCCTTGCAGAAGGCCTGCCACACCCTAGAAGTGAATTGGGGGCCACGGTCAGAGACCACGTCAAGGGGGATCCCATGGAGACGTACAACGTGGGAGACCAGGAGTTCAGCAGTTTCTGCAGCAGAAGGGAGTTTGGGGAGGGCGACAAAGTGGACCCCCTTGGAGAAGCGGTCCACAATGGTCAGGATGGTGTCGTTCCCCTGCGAGACGGGGAGGCCCGTCACAAAATCCAGGGCTACGTGAGACCAGGGTCGACTGGGGACGGGAAGGGGGTGCAGAAGGCCTGCTGGCGAGCGATGGGAGGCCTTGCTGCGGGCACAGACCGTGCAGGCGCCCACAAACTCCCGAACATCCTCTTGGAGGTTGGGCCACCAGAAGCGCCGCTGCACAAACTCCGCCGTCCGACGCACGCCAGGATGGCAGGCGAAACAACTGGAGTGGCCCCACTCTAGCACCTGCGGCCGGACGGAGGAAGGCACGAACATTCGCGCCCTGAGGCCCGTTCCCAGGATCTGGCTCGTCTCTCTGGGCTTGCTCGACGGCCGTCTCGATCGGCCAGGAGATGACCCCTATGACCCGGGCCGGGGGAACGATGGTGTCAGGGTCCCTGGGGGCGCCGCCGGGGAATTCCTCCGGAAACTGGCGGGAGAGGGCATCAGCCCGGATATTCTTGGAACCAGGACGGAAAGTGAGGGTGAAATCAAACCGACTGAAGAAGAGAGCCCAGCGGCCCTGTCTGGGATTGAGTCTCTTGGCCGTTCTCACATAGGTCAAGTTCTTATGGTCCGACCACACAAGGAACGGGTGCTTTGCTCCCTCCAGCCAGTGTCTCCACTCCACCAAGGCTCCATAGACCGCCAGAAGTTCCCTGTTGCCCACATCGTAATTTCGTTCAGCCGGATCAAAACGGCGGGAAAAGTAGGCACATGGGTGAATCTTCTGGTCTGCCTCGGACCGCTGGGAGAGGACTGCCCCGATGCCCGCGTCCGAAGCATCGACCTCGACGATGAACTGCCGAGCGGGGTCTGGATGGGCGAGCACCGGAGCCGTCGTGAACCTGTCCTTGAGGGCCGAGAAGGCGGTCTCAGCCTCCGGTGTCCAGGCGAAAGGGCGCGAGGTGGAGGTGAGAGCGGAGAGAGGGGCAGCCACTTGACTGAACCCTTTGATGAACCGCCGGATGAACCCGGCGAACCCA
>NW_026622376.1:0-8041 GCF_003711565.1 Takifugu flavidus
TTTACCGACGGGCTGTTTATTAAAGCTCGAGGGGATGCGTTCTCCGGGGGGTCGGCTTCTCTTCCTACCGCGACACACCATAATGCCCCCGATCCTTCTTGCTTCATCTCTTGATCACCGGCGAACCGTTCCATCACGTTTTGACGGCGTTGGAGGCGATGTTACTCGCAGCGGCTTTAAGATGAGGTTTAGCTATTTCGAAACCTTTCTTGGCCAAGGGCTGACGAAACGAAATAATTTAGAAACACAAAGATCCTATCCCCCCGACCGTACATGACCGGTGCAACCGTAAAAACCCGGCAAATCCCCCCTTCCCCCCTACTGACTCTCATAATATTGTACAAATCGGTGAGGATCTTCTCTCAAACCTACCCGAGCCATTTTCCTTTTTCTCTATTTTTCTCTTAGCCTTGAACACTTTGTGTGTGGATAGCTGATCAGCCCTCCTGAAAATGAATGATGAGGACGCGGGCGATTGGAATATATATAACCCCGGGGTTCAAGTTCTAGGTCTAAAGTGGAGAGTCGCGATAGTCTTTGCCGTATGAAAATTTTACCCGGTTGTTTTTGATCCGTTTTTATCTCCACCTGAATGTTTTCAATGTGGTTTTGTGGACCCGGTAAATAGTAAGCAGGATTGAAATACTGTGTGACATTTCATCACCGAACGTTCCTTTTACATCAATCGTTCTCAAAAGTGGCGCATAAACGTCGCCGACCATCTGCGGTGCAACTACGTCGCTGTATACAATACATGCGATAAAACCCAGCTCGTAAATCGCAGGGATAGTAGCATACCTTTGGTCAAACGTAAACCATTCCCCTGATTTCATACCCTCAAATATGCCAGGGGTCCTTCGAAGAGTACGTGGGTTTTACCTCCCCCGATTGGAAATCAAATCTTTTCGAAAGACTGTCATAGACGAGGTAATATCAGACTTTAATTCTTCTAAATTGTCCGTCCATCTCGAATCTAAAGGCTGAGAAGCCGTTGAAATATGATTGTCTCATCTCTTGACGATGCACCTTGCTCTCCGTGGCCGGTTCTTGAGGTTTTTCCCTCCAGTAAAAGTAGGCATCCTCCTGATAAAGGTGATAAAAGGTGTGCGGGTATGAAATCTGCGTTAAAGCTACTTCCCAGCTTCCCTCTAAATCGATATGTTGAGGCAAATCCACGCGGTAACTGGAACTCGTGTTTTCTTTAAAAACATCGACGCTGGCGTTGGAGGGTAGGGTAATAAAAAAACCCTCGTCCTTCGGACCGTACATGATGAAATGATATCCGTTGCGATCGCGAGTTGATTTTTATACGTTCTTTAAATCTGCGGCTTTGATCCAGCTGTTGAATTTCTCCGGCCAGTTTTTTCCAACTTACAAAGACTTGCTTTTCACCCCTGACGACGCGATGCTTCAGAATCTTTTCTACGTGGAAAAGTCTGTCTTCCCCCATCGTTACCTTTTGTAGCTCTGGCTCATAAAATGACCCTTGGATGGGTTCTCCATCGTAATCTTTTAACTTGTACACTGGAGGGTCGCGAGGGATGCGTTCAGATACCGTAAACACCTCGTTCGTAAAACTCTGTTCATATTTTTTATCAAACACTCCTCTCAGTTTTGAAATTCTAACTAGGTCCCCCTTCTTGAAATTCATCTTGGTTTCAGCCTTCCGTCGGTTTTCAGATTTACCGTACAAGTTTTGAAACACTTTAAAAGTGTTCTCCGAGGTTACCTCAGCGGGTTTCATCTTGATACTGCTGTGATAACTGTGATTATAGCTTTTCACCAAGTCTTGTAAGACGTCGGTGTATCGCAGAGTGTTGTTTGCTGTAAAATATCTCCACATTCTACCTTTTAATGTACGATTAAATCTTTCAATCACAGAGGCCTTAAGGTGGCTGGCGGTGGAAAAATGAACGATATTGTGTTTTCTCATCAAAGCTTCAAAACTCTTGTTAAAAAATTCTTTCCCCGCATCAGTTTGTATTTTTTCAGGCGTCTGACTTGACTCAAAAATGGATTCAAACGCCTTTACCACCTCAGCCGCTGATTTTCTCTTCAGAGCCCTGACGTAAGCTTTTTTGGAAAATATGTCTATGACCGTTAATAAATAATTATATCCGTCATTATGCTCCGACAGGGCTTGCATATCGCACAGGTCCGCTTGAAATTGGTTTAAAGGGCGGGGGGCGAAAACCCTGTTTCTTGGAAAATGTATCCTGGCCGGTTTGTGTAGAGTGTAAGCGTCCTGTCCCTGTAGAAATGTTTTAACATTTTCTCGAGGAACCGTCTTTCCCATTTCTTCTTGCACCCCCTTATGGAGCCGCTCTACACCACCGAGGCTACCGGGATGCGCGGGATCATAGTACACTTTTTCCATGAAGCGTGTCTCAGACATGTTGAAAACAGAATGAGAAGGTATGCTCGTTTGAGAGGTATTTATTTTTTTATTGAGTAAATACATTTGTAATGTGAAGAACGCATACACATTTTGTGAGTAACATGAGCAAATACAACACAAGTACAGATAGTCAAAAACTAGTCCAAGACCAATGCGTTATCATCAATAGAGTTTGAGTTAAGACTTTATGATCTAGACTGAGGCAGATATCATCGTGTAATTTTCCAAGTTCTTCCAAGATGCTTACAGAATGGTTGTTTTGCACAAGTCTGCTGGTCACATCAATGAGCAAAGCATAAAAGGCTATCATATGACATGGTTTTACAACATCGTTGGACAGTTCTTTAAAAATTACTTTAAAACAATCCGACAATCCAGATTTGCTCATAAGCATCGTGTCATTTACCATCTCTTCCCAAAGTGCGGGTCCTGCACACGTTCTGGTTTTTTCCAGCAAGATGTTTTTGTTTGAAGCCGTTTTGTTCTCAATAGCCTGGTACAAGATGTTTATTATCTGACCCTTGATCAATTGGATCTTGACACCTTCTACATCGTTTACAACTTTTCCCCAGAAGCTCCCCATTTTATATCTGAAAACACCATTTTCAGATTTAAGTGTTTTCAGTCCAGTACTGAGTCACCGTGTCCAGATGTTCCTGTTTAATCTCGCTGTCGTTGTCGGCGATACTCTCGTACATTTGTTGGATGGGAGTGTAGATTAATTCGTTGGATTTCAGCTCGAACAAAAGGGTCTCTGCGGCGATCTTGACTTTCACGTAGTCAGCGTTGACACCGCACGCTTTCAGGAAATTTTGAATAGCAGGAATGAACTTGGGTGTGTAGAGTCTTTTCATCAACATGTAAAAGTTGTTGCGGTAGAAACCCGGTTCGATCACATCCAAACACTGGTGTTGGCGCTGGCTGAGGTGGTCGATCCGACATCCGTTGCAAACCTCACCCTTGTACAGGTCCAGGACGACGCTAAGTAGATGAAGAACGCCTTTTTTTACCAGACCAAAGAATTCAGATGCCCAGCCGTCAAGCTGGTCAGCACCGTTACATACAGCCCCGGGGAGATCCGATGCGTCGTCGGGCAAAGGCAGATCAGGGGTTGTTGAGCGTGAAAGACTCTCCACACCGCTCACAGAGATTGGAGAACCTGGACGTGAAGAAGCCGGAGACGGCGCAGGATCTCTGCCTTGGAGAAGAGACTCGGACAGCTCTGGAAGTGATGCTGAGTCTCTGACGGGTGGTGTCAGTGAGGGTGAGTGAGGACTGGACACCCCAGGATCCGATGCCGAGCGTCCGAGGGGTGGGGTTGGTGGAGGGCTTAGACAAGGAGTGAGAGACTCCTTAGAATCCGTGGGATCCCAGCGTTGGATGAGTGAGTCAAAGTCCAGCCTGCGAGGCCGAAGCCGACGTTGAGGGCGTTCCGCTTGTGTCTCATCCTCATCCCACAGATAGGAATTGCTCGGAGTGTCAGATCCGCTCTTGACGCTTCTGTTGGTAGACATGCTCTCCTTAGTGTTTCACTCCGGTAGTGGGTAACGTATGGTTCAGACGAACGTCTTTTATACATTTGAGATATGGGTGTGGGCTTACACGAGGGAGGACTCTTTTTTTCGTCACCACAGTGTTGTTCCAAAGACGACAATGGTGAAAAAATTTTGTGATTTTATCATCCATTTCATGCATCTTTTCGATCCATGCTGCAAGAGGTAGAGTCAACACGTTGCTGAAAACCCCACAGTCTGAGCTAAAAAGATCCAAGACAAAATACTGTCTCGGTTTCCCTGACATCTCTTCCATCTGCATCTTGTAGCTAGCACGATAGAACCATCTTCATCTGTGTGTGTGTTTTGTACATCAGCAGATTCTACTAGCAAAGTGAGGACATTCTGGCTGGCCCCCAGGGTTCAGACCTGGTCGAGGTTAGAACTGGGTTTAGGTCAGGGTTAGGGGTCAGGACGTAGGTGGGATGGGTGGAGTTAGGAGCTGAGTAATGCATTACGTCTACAAAAGTCCTCACAAAGATACAAGTACGTATACAAGTAAAGCTGGAAGGTCCGTCTGTGGTTGGGTTTAGCATCTGATATTCCAGGAGTGTGTTGTGGACACAGGCAGCCCCCACTGCTGCAGAGCATCACAGCAGGGAAACAGGTGACCTGTCAACATGTCTTCCAGAAGGACATCTGCAAGAGGAGCTTTAGGAGGAGGTGTGAGGAGGTGTGAGGAGGTGTGCAGGAGGTGTGAGGAGGTGTGAGGAGGTGTGGAGGAGGTGTGCAGGAGGTGTGCAGGAGGTGTGAGGAGATGTGAGGAGGTGTGCAGGAGGTGGGCAGGAGGTGTGAGGAGGTGTGAGGAGGTGTAAGGAGATGTGCAGGAGGTGTGAGGAGGTATATGGAGATGTGCAGGAGGTGTGCAGGAGGTGTGAGGAGGTGTGAGGAGGTGTGCAGGAGGTGTATGGAGGTGTGAGGAGATGTGAGGAGGTGTGCAGGAGGTGTGAGGAGGTGTGCAGGAAGTGTGGAGGAGGTGTGCAGGAGGTGTGCAGAGGGTGAGGAGGTGTGCAAGAGGTGTGAGGAGATGTGCAGGAGGTGTGAGGAGGTGTGCAGGAGGTGTGAGGAGGTGTGCAGGAGGTGTGAGGAGGTGTATGGAGATGTGCAGGAGGTGGCAAGAGGTGTGAGAGTGTGCAGGAGGTGTGAGAGGTGTGAGGAGGTGTGAGGAGGTTTGAGGAGGTGTACAGGAGGTGTGAGGAGGTGTGCAGGAGGTGTGCAGGAGGTGTGAGGAGGAGTGCAGGAGGTGTGAGGAGGTGTGCAAGAGGTTGTGAGGAGGTGTGTGGAGGTGTGAAGGAGGTGTGAGGAGGTTTGAGAAGGTGTACAGGAGGTGTGAGGAGGTGGGAGGAGATGTGCAGGAGGTGTAAGGAGATGTGCAGGAGGTGTGAGGAGGTGTGCAAGAGGTGTGAGGAGGTGTGCAGGAGGTGTGAGGAGGTGTGCAGGAGGTGTGCAGGAGGTGTGAGGAGGTGTGAGGAGGTGTACAGGAGGTGTGCAAGAGGTGTGAGGAGGTGTAAGGAGATGTGAGGAGGTGTGAGGAGGTGTGCAGGAGGTGTGAGGAGGTGTGCAGGAGGTGTGAGGAGGTGTGAGGAGATGTGAGGAGGTGTGCAGGAGGTGTGAGGAGGTGTGGAGGAGGTGTGAAGGAGGTGTAAGGAGTGGCGAGGAGGTGTGCAGGAGCTGTGAGGAGGTGTGCAGGAGGTGTGAGGAGGTGTGAAGAGGTGCAGGGGTGTGAGGAGTGTGAGGAGCTGTGAGGAGGTGTGCAGGAGGTGTGAGGAGATGTGAGGAGGTGTGCAGGAGGTGTGAGGAGGTGTGGCAGGAGGTGTGAAGGAGTGTAAGGAGTGGCGAGGAGGTGTGCAGGAGCTGTGAGGAGGTTGTGCAGGAGGTGTGGAGGTGTGAAGAGGTGCAGGAGGTGTGAGGAGGTGTGAGGAGCTGTGAGGAGGTGTGAGGAGGTGTGAGGAGCTGTGCAGGAGGTGTGCAGGAGCTGTGAGGAGGTGTGAGGAGGTGTGAGGAGGTGTATGGAGATGTGCAGGAGGTGTGCAAGAGGTGTGAGGAGGTGTGCAGGAGGTGTGAGGATGGTTTGGTTTGAGGAGGTGTACAGGAGGTGTGAGGAGGTGTGCAGGAGGTGTGCAGGAGTGTGAGAGGAGGAGTGCAGGAGGTGTGAGGAGGTGTGCAAGAGGTGTGAGGAGGTGTGTGGAGGTGTGAAGGAGGTGTGAGGAGTTTGAGAAGGTGTACAGGAGGTGTGAGGAGGTGTGGGAGATGTGCAGGAGGTGTGAGGAGGTGTAAGGAGATGTGCAGGAGGTGTGTGAGGAGGTGTGCAAGAGGTGTGAGGAGGTGTGGCAGGTTGAGGTGTGAGGAGGTGTGCAGGAGGTGTGCAGGAGGTGGTGAGGAGGTGTGCAGGAGTTGAGGAGGTGTACAGGAGTGTGAGGAGGTGTGCAGGAGGTGTGAGGAGGTGTAAGGAGATGTGAGGAGGTGTGCAGGAGGTGTGAGGAGGTGTGAGGAGATGTGAGGAGGTGTGCAGGAGGTGTGAGGAGGTGTGCAGGAGGTGTGAAGGAGGTGTAAGGAGTGGCGAGGAGGTGTGCAGGAGCTGTGAGGAGCTGTGAGGTTGTGCAGGAGGTGTGAGGAGGTGTGAAGAGGTGCAGGAGGTGTGAGGAGGTGTGAGGAGCTGTGAGGAGGTGTGCAGGAGGTGTGAGGAGGTGTGAGGAGATGTGAGGAGGTGTGCAGGAGGTGTGAGGAGGTGTGCAGGAGGTGAAGGAGGTGTAGGAGTGGCGAGGAGGTGTGGCAGAGCTGTGAGGAGCTGTGAGGAGGTGTGCAGGAGGTGTGAGGAGGTGTGAAGAGGTGCAGGAGGTGTGAGGAGCTGTGAGGAGGTGTGCAGGGGTGTGAGGAGGTGTGAGGAGCTGTGCAGGAGGTGTGCAGGAGCTGTGAGGAGGTGTGAGGAGGTGTGAGGAGCTGTGAGGAGGTGCAGGAGGTGTCAGGAGGTGCGAGGAGCTGTGAGGAGGTGCAGGAGGTGTGAGGAGCTGTGGGGAGGTGCAGGAGCTGTGAGGAGCTGTGGGGAGGTGCAGGAGCTGTGAGGAGGTGTGAGGAGGTCCAGGAGCTGTGAGGAGCTGTGAGGAGGTGCGAGGAGCTGTGAGGAGCTGTGAGGAGGCGCAGTACCTGTTCGTGAGCGGCCCGATGAAGGGGTTGGTGATGAGCTGCACGGTGGCCTTGGAGGCAAACATCATCCCCACTTTAACGTTCTCGTTGGTCAGCATGCTGGTGGATTCCGGGCAGGTGGCGTTCCCAGGAAGCTCCGTCCCAGGGAGGCGTGCTGGGACCAGCTCCGTAGGCCTGCTGGTGGCGTTGGAGCCCACGGTCTTCACAGTGTGGTCGTATAAGGACACGATGGTTTGGAAGGCTCCAGATGAAGCCTCCTGGGACTCTGTGCTGTTCTTCAAGACCAAGACTTTGGATTGGTCCAGACTGTACAGGTAGCTTGGAATGATGGGAACTGCGGGTCGGAAAATCACATTACAAATATAAATATAGATGTTTGCATATATGTAGAGATATATGGATATATATGTTTAGGCTTCTACAGGGGCTTCTTCAGGTCAGGTCATTAGTGGGATTCACCAAGGAGCCAGTGAATGTTTATGATGGTGTTTGTTCCAGTGAACAAACCTGTTTGTTAAATATATTCAGGAATATGAAGGGGCTCATTAAGTGATCTCCATGGTTCCTCCTCTACCTCCTGCTAAACCTAATTAGGTGGAGACGTCTGGAGGTAGGAATGAACAGGAAGCAACGCTGACCGACAACATTGACCTGCGATCGAGTCCTGATCTAAAGCATAAACCACGTTTAGAGTAAACAACCTGAAGGTGCTGAATATGTTAAATAATATTAAAATAAAACAGAAAACACTCAACGAGTGCCTCAAATCCATGACTAGATCAATATTCCAGGCCAGGAAGGCTCGTCTGCACGGTTGGAAGGTGCAGCTGCATGTGCACCAGGGCCACCAGAGACCAGGGCCACCAGAGACCAGGGCCACCAGAGACGGGGCCACCAGAGACCAGGGCCACCAGAGACGGGGCCACCAGAGACCAGGGCCACCAGA
>NW_026622377.1:0-7500 GCF_003711565.1 Takifugu flavidus
CCCCAACCCTAACCCCAACCCCAACCCACACCCCTCTTTACCCTAACCCCAACCTTCTCCTCTCCCTAACCCTAACCCTAACCCTAGCCCTAACCCCAACACCCCTCTTTACCCTAACCCTAACCTTCTCCCTAACCCTAACCCCAACCCTAACCCCAACCCCAACACCCCTCTTTACCCCCTAACCCCAACCTTCTCCCCCACCCCAACCCTAACCCTAACCCTAACCCCAACCCTAACCCTAACCCCAACCCCAACACCCCTCCTTACCCTAACCCCAACCTTCTCCCTAACCCTAACTCTACCCCACCCTAACCCCTAACCCTAATCCCAACCTTTTCCCCCACCCTAACCCTAACCCCAACCTTCACCTTCCTCCAAACCCTAACCCCAACCCTAACCCTAACCCCAAACCCAACACCCCTCTTTACCCTAACCCCCAACCTTCTCCCTAACCCTAACTCTAACCCCACCCTAACCCTAACCCCAAACCCCCTCCTTACCCTAACCCCAACCTTCTCCCTAACCCCAACCCTAACCCTAACCCTAACCCCAACCTTTTCCCCCACCCCCCCACCCTAACCCCAACCTTCACCTTCCTCCAAACCCTGACCCCAACCCTAACCCTAACCCCAAACCCAACACCCCTTCTTACCCTAACCCCAACCTTCTCCCTAACCCTAACCCTAACCCTAACCCTAACCCCAACCTTTTCCCCCCACCCTAACCCTAACCCCAACCTTCACCTTCCTCCAAACCCTAACCCCCCAACCCTAACCCCAAACCCAACCCCCCCTCTTTACCCTAACCCAACCTTCTCCCTAACCCTAACCCCAACCCTAGCCCTAACCCCAACACCCCTCTTTACCCTAACCCCAACCTTCTCCCTAACCCTAACTCTAACCCCAACCCTAACCCCAACCCCCCTCCTTATCCTAACCCCAACCTTCTCCCTCCCCAACCCCAACCCCACCCTAACCCTAACCCTAACCCCAACCTTTTCCCCCCACCCTAACCCTAACCCCAACCTTCACCTTCCTCCCAAACCTAACCCCAACCCTAACCCTAACCCCAAACCCAACACCCCTCCTTACCCTAACCCCAACCTTCTCCCTACCCCTAACTCCAACCCTAACCCCAACCCTAACCCTAACCCCACCTTTTCCCCCACCCTAACCCTAACCCCAACCTTCACCTTCCTCCAAACCCTAACCCCAACCCTAACCCTAACCCCAACCCCACACCCCTTTTTACCCTAACCCCAACCTTCTCCCTAACCCTAACCCTAACCCCAACCCTAGCCCTAACCCCAACACCCCTCTTTACCCTAACCCTAACCTTCTCCCTAACCCTAACCCCAACCCTCACCCCAACCCCCCTCCTACCCCTAACCCTAACCCACTTACAAACATAGAGGACAATTCAGGGGAGAGTCCCGGACCCACAGACCCCAGCCTTCCTACAAAATCACAAATCATACCATTCATTTCTACTTTTTCACATAGAACCACAACCTTACAGTACACCATTAAACAAAACTTTTCAACCATACTACACCAACATCCGGCCTTCTATAACCACAAGATTATCCTAGCACACAGAAAAAACAGAAATCTCCATTCCATACTCACCACATCCAAATTCCCGGACCAATTCATCGCACCCCGACCCAGACATAGCCAACACTATCGAGACAGAAAATTCATTCAAAACACATACACTGGTACAGGGTTCCCCACACTAGGCTCACTTCCTCATTCCATCCATTCCACCAACGTAGTCTACATCATCACATGCACCCTCTGCAACAACATTATATAGGTGAAACACAAAATTCCATACATACCCGTCTAACACAGCACCTTTACAATATAGCGGGAAGTCGACTTGGCACCACCCTTGTCCGGCACTTCCAAGAGCATCCAGTCAGCCACCTTATTATCTCGGGGCTGGAAACCAATAACTGCTGGACAGTGGGACAGAGGAGGAGAGCGGAACGTATATGGATCAACAAATTAGGCACAAAGACACCACATGGCCTCAATGAACATCCATAGAACTCATCTTTCCCAGTCAGCCAATTTAAACAACTTACTATTCTTACAAGCCGAACCAGTTTCTTACCTACCCATTGATCGACTGATCTATCTTTTACCCTGCTTTTATTACATAACTTCGTTTTCTCTATTTTAATTTGAACTCTAATTTACTTTTATTTATATTTATTTTTAATTTTATTTATAATCTGATTGGATTAACCTGCTCTCCTCCTCCCCCTTTCCCTACCCACACCCGGCCCGCCTCGAACCCTGATTCCTATTGAGAGACAACTCTGACCTGCACACCTTGCCATCAGTCCGATCAGTAGGCCAGTGCAAAGAAAGTTGTAACCCAAACCCTGAACCCCAACCCTAACCCAACCCTAACCCTAACCCTGACTCTAACCCTAACCCTAACCCTAACCCTGACTCTAACCCTAACCCCTAACCCTAACCTGACTCTAACCCTAACCCTAACCCCTAACCCTGACTCTAAACCCTAACCCCTAACCCTAACCCTGACTCTAACCCTAACCCTAACCCTAACCCCTAACCCTGACTCTAACCCTAACCCTAACCCCTAACCCCTAAAACCCCTAACCCTAACCCTAATACTAACCCTAACCCTGACTCTAACCCTAACCCTACCCCTAACCCTAACCCTAACCCTAACCTCTCCCTAACCCTAACCCCAACCCTAACCCTACCCCTAACCCAACCTTTCCCTCACCCTAACCCTAACCCCAACCTTCACTTTCCTCCCCAACCCTAACCCCAACCCTAACCCTAACCCCAAACCCAACACCCCCCCTTTTTACCCTAACCCCAACCTTCTCCTCTCCCTACCCTAACCCTAACCCCAACCCTAGCCCTAACCCCAACACTCTCCTCTTTACCCTAACCCCCCTACCACCACCCTTCTCCCTAACCCTAACTCTAAACCCTAACCCTAACCCCAACCCCCTCCTTACCCTAACCCTAACCCCAACCTTCTCCCTAACCCCAACCCCAACCCTAACCCTAACCCTACCCCAACCTTTCTTTCCCCCCCACCCTAACCCTAAACCCCAACCTTCACCTCCCAAACCCTAACCCCAACCCTAACCCTAACCCTAAAACCCACAAACAACCCCCCCCTCCTTACCCTAACCCCAACCTTCTCCCTAACCCTAACCCCAACCCTAACCCTAACCCTAACCCCAACCTTTTCCCCCCCCACCCTAACCCTAACCAACCCCACCACCTTCACCTTCCTCCAAACCCTAACCCCAACCCTAACCCCAACCCCACACCCCTCTTTACCCTAACCCCAACCTTCTCCCCAACCCTAACCCTAACCCCAACCCTAGCCCTAACCCCAAACACCCCTCTTTACCCTAACCTTCTCCCTAACCCCTACCCCAACCTAACCCTAACCCCAACCCTCACCCCAACCCCCCTCCTACCCCCTACCCCTAACCCACCCACTTACAAACATAGAGGACAATTCAGGGGGAGTCCCGGACCCACAGACCCCAGCCTTCCCACAAAAATCACAAATCATACCATTCATTTCTACTTTTTCACATAGAACCACAACCTTACAGTACACCATTAAACAAAACTTTTCAACCATACTACACCAACATCCGGCCTTCTATAACCACAAGATTATCCTAGCACACAGAAAAAACAGAAATCTCCATTCCATACTCACCACATCCAAATTCCCGGACCAACTCATCGCACCCCGACCCAGACATAGCCAACACTATCGAGACAGAAAATTCATTCAAAACACATACACTGGTACAGGGTTCCCCACACTAGGCCTCACTTCCATCCATTCCACCAACGTAGTCTACATCATCACATGCACCCTCTGCAATAAACATTATATAGGTGAAACACAAAATTCCATACATACCCGTCTAACACAGCACCTTTACAATATAGCAGGAAGTCGACTTGGCACCACCCTTGTCCGCCACTTCCAAGAGCACCCAGTCAGCCACCTTATCATCTCGGGGCTGGAAACCAATAACAGCTGGACAGTGGGACAGAGGAGAAGAGCGGAACGCATATGGATCAACAGATTAGGCACAAAGACACCACATGGCCTCAATGAACACCCATAGAACCTATCTCTCCCAATCAGCCAATTCAAACAACTTAACATTCTTACAAACTGAACCAGTCTCTTATCTACCTATGGATCGACCCTTTTATTTTCTACCCTGCTTTTATTACATATCTTCGTTTTTTTTCCATTTTTTTTCCCAATTTATTTCTTATTTTTATTTATATTGTTTTCCCCCCCCCCCGGGGGCCCTCACCCTCCGCACTCCCCTGCTCAGGGATCAGTAGGCCAGTGCAAAAATAAGTTTTATCCCAAACCCTGAACCCTAACCCCTACCCACCCTAACCCCTAACCCTGACCCTGACTCTAACCTAACCCCTAACCCTAACTCTGACTCTACTAACCCTAACCCTAACCCTAACCCTAACCCTGACTCTAACCCTAACCCCTAACCCTAACCCTGACTCTAACCCTAACCCTAACCCTAACCCTAACCCTGACTCTAACCCTAACCCTAACCCCAACCCCTAACCCTACCCCAACCCCTAACCCTAACCCTAACCCCAACCCCTAACCCTAACATCAACCCCCAACCCTAACTAACTCTGATTAATTATCCCTCCCCCTATCTGATTCTGATTTCTAAATTGCCCATGGTCCTGTTCTCAATCCTAGCCTCATTATTCCAACCCAAACCGATGTCCCCATACCCAAAACCCAATCTCGTGCCCGCTAAGCCTTGTACCTATCAATCAAACCCACCTCAAACTAAGCCCAAATTTGACTCAGCCCGCATACGGGAGAGCCCACAGGAGGTAGGGTACGAAAAATAGGACAAGTGCAGTGCCACATGGCCTAACGAGGCTAAGGAGAAGGTTGAAGTATAGGGAGGCAAAAGAGAGGAAAGGGAGAAATGAGGTTAAGGAAAGGGGGAGAACCAAGGAAAAGATGGCGTGAAGAAGGAGGGGGAGGAAGGGAAGGATGAAGAGAAAGGGTTAAGTTCAAAAGAGGGAAAAAGGAATCAAAAGTAAAAATAAAAGGAATAAAACAGGGGAGATGTTATAGGGAAACACAAATTCAATTAGAAACAGGGGAAACAACAAATACAAAAGATAAAATACAAGGGAAGGGAAGGGACATTTAAATTGAAAATAAAAAAACATGAAAAGCAAAAAGCGATGGAGTATAAAGGGGAAACGGAAATTAGAGACCTCAGAAGGTCCAAAGATTCGGAGGGAGCAACATCACAAAATTGAAATAATTAGGAAACGGGAGAGGGGACAAAAAGCAACGGGACCATTTTTATGTTGACGGCCAAGGGGCCACCATATTTAAAAGATCAGCCCGCCTGATGAAGGCCAAAACTGGCCGAAACGTCGTACGAGGCTGATCTCAGCTAAGGCCAAGAAGGCCTAATTTTTGGAAACCCCACCACCTTAGGGTGGTGGATATTTAACTTTGGGGATGGGAGTCTCTGCCTGGGACCCCCTTGGATGGCCAGTGCTCTGCTTTCCAGGGGCTTCGCCCCAGGGAAAGCCTAACCCTAACACCTAACCCCTAACCCTGACTCTAACCCTAACCCCTAACCCTAACCCTAAACCTGACTCTCACCCTAACCCTAACCCTAACCCCTAACCCTAACCCTGACTCTAACCCTAACCCCTAACCCTAACCTAACCCTAACCCTGACTCTAACCCTAACCCCTAACCCCTAACCTAACCCTAACCCTGACTCTAACCCTAACCCCAACCCTAACCCCTAACCCTAACCCTGACTCTAACCCTAATCCCTAACCCTAACCTAACCCTAACCCTGACTCTAACCCTAACCCCTAACCCTAACCCTAACCCTGACTCTAACCCTAACCCCAACCCTAACCCTGACTCTACCCTAACCCCTCTACCCCTGACTCTACCCTAACCCTAACCCTAACCCTGACTCTAACTCTAACCCTAACCCTAACCCTGACTCTAACCCTAACCCTGACTCTAACCCTAACCCTAACCCTAACCCTAACCCTGACTCTAACCCTAACCCTAACCCTAACCCTGACTCTAACCCTAACCCTGACTCTAACCCTAACCCTAACCCTAACCCTAACCCTCTAACCCTAACCCTAACCCTAACCCTAACCCTGACTCTAACCCTAACCCTGACTCTAACCCTAACTCTAACCCTAACCCTAACCCTAACCCTAACTCTAACCCTAACCCAACCCTAACCCTAACCCTAACCCTGACTCTAACCCTAACCCAACCCTAACCCTAACCCTAACCCTAACCCCTAACCCCTAACCCCTAACCCTAACCCAACCCTAACCCTAACCCAACCCTAACCCTAACCCTAACCCTAACCCCTAACCCTAACCCTAACCCAACCCTAACCCTAACCCTGACTCTAACCCTAACCCTAACCCCTAACCCTAACCCTGACTCTAACCCTAATCCCTAACCCTAACCTAACCCTAACCCTGACTCTAACCCTAACCCTGACTCTAACCCTAACCCTAACCCTAACCCTAACCCTTCTCAGCTCTTTATCGCACACAAAGTTTTCTCACTGCCCACAAACATCCGGTCTTTTCCCATCAGGCAGACAGGCTTAGGGTTTAGAGCTGTGGAAAACTACCGTGACCATCGACATGCGCGTGCCTTTAAACAACCTGTGGCTCTTTTCAAGCCTTTCATGCACGACAAGTGAGATGACGAGCATGAGCATGAACCCCCCTCACGTGCAGAATGGGACATTAAAACGAGCCTCGGTCGACGCTCTCTGCTGCTCTTTGTCTCCACCTAGTGGACAAATGGAAGATGACAACGCAAAGATCTTTCAGTAGAATTCCAACTTTCACTCACAAACAGAAAATATTGACTTTCTGTTTGAACGCTGCATTTGTACATTATTTTATGTTATTTTCTTAAAGCTTGTCAGTCCAGTTGGAGAGTGATGGCACCATTCTGCGAAGCTTTTTACTTGATAAAAAGGTTCCTTCCCACTGAGACGACACAGATCACATGATTACAGATCTTCCTCATGATCCAGAGCTCACCAAATGCTCTAAACAGTGTTTAACTGAGATTATCTACTCACACATGTGACTTTATTTCCTTTTTAAGCAACATCCTGTAAAAGCAGCAGCAGAAACAGGTCACAGGAGACGTTTGTAGCTACGCCTGAATGTCCGAGCAGTTTTGGGTTCTGCTGCTCACCAGGATCAGCCGGACCAGGAGGTTCACCATGGCTGAACCTCTGCTGAAGAGGACCTTCTCCAGACTCAGAGGCAGAGAGCGATCACGTAGGAAGAGTGAGTCCAAACGGAGAGGTGAGCGAGCACACACACACACACACACACACCACACACACACACACACACCACACACACACACACACACACACGTTAT
>NW_026622377.1:10000-27500 GCF_003711565.1 Takifugu flavidus
CGTGCTAATCGCTTTTCACTTTGATAAACACAAACGGACAAATTAGAGATTGAAGTTTTTGGGTTTTGGAAGAAAAAAGGTAAAATAAGGGGAGTTTTATTTTCCCTAAAACTCAAACTTTAGAGAGCAGGAGCTGCGCGTGAATGCAAAATATACCCGCATCAGCACTTTTAAAGCTTCTAATCACTATAAATGTTTGTGGTTTTATGGCCCATTTGTGTTGTTATTGCTTATCAGTGGCGGAAAAACAGGTTTGAGGCTTCCCAAAATAACTTGGAAGGACTGAAAGTATGTGAAGGTGCGCAGCAGCACCGGAGGGAAGAGCAGGTGCCGCTCAGCGCTGCCCCCTCCTGCCCCCTAGCGGCCGCGTTGGGCTCGACACCTAAACGGCCCCGACAGTTTCTGCTTTTGCACCTTCAGAGTTCAACATGTTAATATTCCAAATGTAGGAAATGACCAACTTTGGGATTCGTGGATGCTGGATGAAAAGAGTGAACAAATATGTTTTTGCCTTTCACTCAGAACCGTTTCCTCACTTTCTGACCCTGGAGGTCGCCGCCATGATCCGTGCACGAGTCTTCACAAGTCTTCACAAGTCCCGGCGGCTGTTCGATCCGGCGCAGGAAGCGACTCAGACATTCAGAGACATCACGACAACGGTCCAAAGTCACTAAGGCGGCGAGGCAGCGGCGCCGACAGCTGAGGCGGATGTGCTGAAGGGTTGGAACCCCTGAGGGTTTGTGAGGAGCTCTGAACGAGCTCAACGCTCTTCCTGCTCAGCTGCAGCACCTGCACAGACTTTTATTCATTATCTTTGTAAATTAAAGGTGTGGCGTGTTTTTAAAAACTGCATGACCGCTTCTTTTATATCGGCACAGGTTCCACATTACAGGGGATCCACCCAGGATCTGGATCCACCCAGGATCTGGATCCACTTAAATCAATAGATGACTTTTAAAAAGAAACCAAAAAAAAAAGAGGTGACGCACACGAATGTTTGTTTCCACAAATAGCTCAAACGGTTCCAGGAAACTCAGCCGAGCTGCTGGAAAGACGAGGGTTTGATTCTCGAGGCGTGAACTCAGGTAGGAGCGGAGGGTAACAGCTCAGTTATTCAGCTATCAGCTGCCTCGTTACCGTGGAAACGAATCCATAGTATACGTTAAAGACTGAGTCCAGACTGGCCCTGAGCCCTAAGATGAAGGAAACGGTTCATATTTAAATCTGTTCCAGGAAACAACTTTGTTGCTTCTAATCTGATTTGAGCCTAATCTGATTTGACGGTGTGATCGGAACATCTGGACGAGCCGGTTTAAACGCCTGAATATCGTCACCGTCGTCATTAACGCCTCATTTAGGATGTAATGAGTGCGGCACAAATGGGAAAAACAAGACTGTGTTGCAAAACTTTATTTGAAACAATAAATTACAAGAAAAACTGACAAATATTCAGCAGTTTCTTTATTTTCCACCAACCCCTCAAAGCAAAGTTTTTAAAAAATGTTTGGAAAACACTGAAAGGACCAGATCAGATGTGGCGTTCACGCCTCTGATGTGGTCATGTGACGCGCCAGGAAAACAGAGGAGAAAAGGACTCGGCAGGGAAATAAAACGAGTCTGTAAATGATGAAAAGGATCAAAACGGTCGCTCCGCCAGACGGTCTTCGAGGGCTCCAGAGGACAGAAGCTTGGTAGGAACACGTGTGTGTGTGTGTGTGTGTGTGTGTGTGTGTGTGTGTGTGTGTGTGTGTGTGTGTGTGTAGCAGCAGCACAGCTGTCCGTCAGGGCCTCCCTTCCTCCGTGGATGGGGAACATCTGTCTGGATCCTGGGCAGCAGGTCCAGGTGAGTCTGGATCCTCTAAAGCGCCTTCAGGGACGAAACCTTCTTCTTGCGAGAGGCCAGCATCTCGTAGAAGGGATCCCTGCTGATGGCGGCTCTGGGGGGGGGGGGGGGACGAGGGTCAGGCTCCTGCTCACCCTAACCCACCACCCACCGGCTCGGACCACAACTCACTTGATGCTGCTGATCCACTCGTCCTTCTCCTCCGCCGTCGGCGGTTGCCCTCGACGACGCGGCCGTCCGCCTCCGTCTTGCAGGCCTTTATCACCTGGTCTTTGTGGTCGGGGATGAAGAGCTCAAAGCAGTTCTGGAACGGAACAGAACCACGGGTGAGTCCTGAGGGAGGGGCGCTTCCTCCTCCTCTGGGTGGAGGGTAAAGATGGTTCTGTGCCGCCTTTAGTGCCAGCAGGTGGCGCTAGAGGAGCTCCTGTGAGGAATGACTGCAGTTTCATAGAGGGCGCAGCTGACTCACATTCTCAGGGCATCGGAAACAAACAAACCATCAAAGATAAAAGAGCCGGATGGAAAACTTTACCGGTTTCTTGGAATCTTCAACTTCTCGGATGCTCAGATTTTCCAGCGGGATAATTCCTCTGGGTTCTTTGTCCTGCGCAGGAGGAGGACATGAG
Source organism: Takifugu flavidus (assembly GCF_003711565.1). Lineage (NCBI taxonomy): Eukaryota > Metazoa > Chordata > Actinopteri > Tetraodontiformes > Tetraodontidae > Takifugu > Takifugu flavidus. The sequence continues at coordinate 12,470 of NW_026622377.1, forward strand.
AGACGTGTTGCAGACCGCCTGTCTCCCATCTCATCGACTGGAAATACTCACAGTGGTGTATTCGAAGTAGTACAGGCAGTTGTCTGTCAGGATGAACCAGCGTCTCTTCCAGGTCTTCACTCGTCCACCTGGGGACAGATTTAAAGCTGAGCTACGACCTCCTTTTGGTGGCTCTGTGCAGCCAAGCAGCAGGTTAAAGGCAGCTCTGTGTCCAGCAGTTAGAAGCAGCTCGGTTTGGGTCGCGTTAGCAGCGTGAGGCGGGACACACAAACGCCGAATTCTATGTTCTGAGCGATGTGAAGCTGAAGGACAACAGCCAATCAGGACTGAGAAGGCGGGGAGGAGAGGAAGCGGTGCAGGGAAAAGTGAAGGAAGAGCTGAGTACCTACCTCCTGGCTGGTGTGTGTCTGCGAGGAGGGTGTGTGTATGTGTGAGGCTGGTGTGTGTCTGCGAGGAGGGTGTGTGTATGTGTGAGGCTGGTGTGTGTCTGCGAGGAGGGTGTGTGTGTGTGTGAGGCTGGTGTGTGTCTGCGAGGAGTGTGTGTGTGTGTGTGTGTGAGGCTGGTGTGTGTCTGTGAGGCCGGTGTGTGTGTGTGTGTGAGGCTGGTGTGTGTCTGTGTGTCGGGGCAGGTGTGTGTGTGTGTGTGTGTGAGGCCGGTGTGTGTGTCTGTGAGGAGGGGGTGTGTGTGTGTGAGGCTGGTGTGTGTGTCTGCGAGGAGGGTGTGTGTGTGTGTGTGTGAGGCTGGTGTTGTGTCTGCAAGGAGGGTGTGTGTGTGTGTGTGTGAGGCTGGTGTGTGTCTGCGAGGAGGGTGTGTGTATGTGTGAGGCTGGTGTGTGTCTGCGAGGAGGGTGTGTGTATGTGTGAGGCTGGTGTGTGTCTGCGAGGAGGGTGTGTGTGTGTGTGTGTGAGGCTGGTGTGTGTGTGTGTGTGAGGCTGGTGTGTGTCTGTGAGGCCGGTGTATGTGTGTGTGAGGCTGGTGTGTGTCTGCGAGGAGGGTGTGTGTGTGTATGAGGCTTGTGTGTGTCTGCGAGGAGTGTGTGTGTGTGTATGAGGCTGGTGTGTGTCTGCGAGGAGGGGTGTGTGTGTATGAGGCTGGTGTGTGTCTGTGTGTCGGGGCAGGTGTGTGTGTGTGTGTGTGTGTGTGTGTGTGTGAGGCCGGTGTGTGTGTCTGTGAGGAGGGTGTATGTGTGTGTGAGGCTGGTGTGTGTCTGCGAGGAGGGTGTGTGTGTGTATGAGGCTGGTGTGTGTCTGCGAGGAGGGTGTGTGTGTGTATGAGGCTGGTGTGTGTCTGTGTGTCGGGGCAGGTGTGTGTGTGTGTGTGTGTGTGTGTGAGGCCGGTGTGTGTGTCTGTGAGGAGGGTGTGTGTGTGTGTGGGCTGGTGTGTGTGTCTGCGAGGAGGGTGTGTGTGTGTGTGTGTGTGTGAGGCTGGTGTGTGTCTGCGAGGAGGGTGTGTGTGTGTGGTGTGAGGCTGGTGTGTGTGTGTCTGCGAGGAGGGTGTGTGTGTGTATGAGGCTGGTGTGTGTCTGTGTGTCGGGGCAGGTGTGTGTGTGTGTGTGTGTGTGTGTGAGGCCGGTGTGTGTGTCTGTGAGGAGGGTGTATGTGTGTGTGAGGCTGGTGTGTGTCTGCGAGGAGGGTGTGTGTGTGTATGAGGCTGGTGTGTGTCTGCGAGGAGGGTGTGTGTGTGTATGAGGCTGGTGTGTGTCTGCGAGGAGGGTGTGTGTGTGTATGAGGCTGGTGTGTGTCTGTGTGTCGGGGCAGGTGTGTGTGTGTGTGTGTGTGTGTGTGTGTGAGGCCGGTGTGTGTGTCTGTGAGGAGGGTGTGTGTGTGTGTGAGGCTGGTGTGTGTGTCTGCGAGGAGGGTGTGTGTGTGTGTGTGTGTGTGAGGCTGGTGTGTGTCTGCAAGGAGGGTGTGTGTGTGTGTGTGTGAGGCTGGTGTGTGTCTGCGAGGAGGGTGTGTGTGTGTATGAGGCTGGTGTGTGTCTGTGTGTCGGGGCAGGTGTGTGTGTGTGTGTGTGTGTGTGTGAGGCCGGTGTGTGTGTCTGTGTGAGGAGGGTGTATGTGTGTGTGAGGCTGGTGTGTGTCTGCGAGGAGGGTGTGTGTGTGTATGAGGCTGGTGTGTGTCTGCGAGGAGGGGTGTGTGTGTGTGTGGTGAGGCTGGTGTGTGTCTGCGAGGAGGGTGTGTGTGTGTATGAGGCTGGTGTGTGTCTGTGTGTCGGGGCAGGTGTTGTGTGTGTGTGTGTGTGTGTGTGAGGCCGGTGTGGTGTCTGTGAGGAGGGTGTATGTGTGTGTGAGGCTGGTGTGTGTCTGCGAGGAGGGTGTGTGTGTGTATGAGGCTGGTGTGTGTCTGCGAGGAGGTGTGTGTGTGTATGAGGCTGGTGTGTGTCTGTGTGTCGGGGCAGGTGTGTGTGTGTGTGTGTGTGTGTGTGAGGGCCGGTGGTTGTGTCTGTGAGGAGGGTGTGTGTGTGTGTGAGGCTGGTGTGTGTGTGTCTGCGAGGAGGGTGTGTGTGTGTGTGTGGTGTGTGAGGCTGGTGTGTGTCTGCGAGGAGGGTGTGTGTGTGTGTGTGTGTGAGGCTGGTGTGTGTCTGCGAGGAGGGTGTGTGTGTGTGTGTGTGCGTTCCAGACAAGCTGGATTTCGTTTAAATTCACAGCTTTTGCTCTGCGGCTGCAGAGATGCAGGCGCTCCTTTATCCTGGATCGGGTGATCTGGTGATCTGGTGATCCAGTGATCTGGTGCTCAGTGACGCTGCCATTTCCCCTTTTCTCACACCTGACGACAACAAAGGTCACACACTTCCTGTCCTTCACTAACACCAGATCACACGTCACTGAATGTAATGTGTGATCTTTAGGAGGCGGCGGTGGTCATCGTGACCCCCCCCAGGGACAGACACTTAGAGCACACACATGTAGCCCCCAAAACACACACACACACACACACACCACACACACCACAAACACACACACACACCACAAACAAAGAGGATCATTTCTCCTTAATGTAGAGTAACGCTTCAGTGGTCATACGCCTCTAACCCCTCCCCATACTCTCCCCTCCACCACCACACACACACACACACACACACACACACAGGCGGGTGTTGATCAGTGACTGAGAGCGGGTGTGTGGTTGGGTGGGTGTGTGGCAGGTGTGTGACAGTGTGAGGGCGGGTGTGTGATCAGCGACTGAGGGCGGGTGTGTGATCAGAGACTGAGGGCAGGTGTGTGATCAGAGGGTGAGACGGGGGTGGGATCAGAGGTGAGGGCGGGTGTGTGATCAGAGGGTGAGGGCAGGTGTGTGATCAGAGGGTGAGGGCGGGTGTGTGATCAGTGACTGAGGGCGGGTGTGTGATCAGTGGGTGAGGGCGTGTGTGATCAGAGGAGGGCAGGTGTGTGATCAGAGACTGAGGGCAGGTGTGTGATCAGAGGGTGAGGGCGGTGTGTGATCAGAGGGTGAGGGCGGGTGTGTGATCAGAGGGTGGGCGGTGTGTGATCAGAGGGTGAGGGCGGGTGTGTGATCAGTGACTGAGGGCGGGTGTGTGATCAGAGGGTGAGGGCGGTGTGTGATCAGAGGGTGAGGTGGCAGGTGTGTGTGAGTGACTGAGGGCGGGTGTGTGATCAGAGGGTGAGGGCGTGTGTGTGTGATCAGTGACTGAGGGCGGGTGTGTGATCAGAGGTGGGCGGGTGTGTGATCAGTGACTGAGGGCGGGTGTGTGATCAGTGACTGAGGCGGGTGTGTGATCAGAGGGGAGTGTGTGGTGGGGAGGGGTGGTGTGGTGTGTGATGTGAGAGGGTGAGGGCGGGGGTGTGTGATCAGAGGGTGAGGGCGGGTGTGTGAGAGAGGTGAGGGCGGGTGTGTGATCAGAGGGTGAGGGCGGGTGGTGTGTGATCAGAGGTGGGAGAGCGGTGTGTGTGTTCGAGAGGTGGGTGAGGGCGGGTGTGATCAGAGGTGAGGGCGGGTGTGTGTGTGATCAGTGAGGGGGGGGTGTGATCAGAGGGTGGGGCGGGTGTGTGATCAGAAGTAGGTTAGGGCGGGTGTGTGTTCAGAGGGTGAGGCGGGTGTGTGATCAGTGACTGAGGGCGGGTGTGTGATCAGTGACTGAGGGCAGGTGTGTGATCATGACTGAGGGCGGGTGTGTGATCAGAGGGTGAGGGCGGGTGTGTGATCAGAGGGTGAGAGCGGGTGTGATAGAGGGTGAGGGCGGGTGTGTGATCAGAGGGTGAGAGCGGGTGTGTGTTCAGAGGGTGAGGGCGGGTGTGTGACAAGGGTGAGGGCAGGTGTGTGATCAGAGGGTGAGGGCAGGTGTGTGATCAGAGGGTGAGGGCGGGTGTGTGATCAGAGGGTGAGGGCGGGTGTGTGATCAGAGGGTGAGGGGGGTGGTGATCAGAGGTGTGAGGGGGTGTGTGTGATCAGGGGTGAGGGCGGGTGTGTGATCAGAGGTGAGGGCAGGTGTGTGATCAGAGGGTGAGGGCGGGTGTGTGATCAGAGGGTGAGGGCGGGTGTGTGATCAGAGGGTGAGGTGTGAGCAGGGCACTGAGTCCATGGGCTGGAGCAGTGTGACAGATGTTTGCTGCTTTATTAGCTGTGTTGTCCCGTGCTGCCTGATATTCAGCTATAATGTCTGATTCTTTGTTGAAGGTTAACTCAGTTCATGTAGCTGTGATTCTGAAAAGGTCCCAGACTGTTCATCTGCCTGACGCTGGCTTCAGGACGTTCTGGGACTCTGCACTGACTGTCTGGGGGCAGGTAGTAGACCAGCGAGGCCAGGAAGGAGATGAGCACGCAGGGGATGATGATGTTGACCACGTAGAAGAGAGGTTTGATGACCAGGTAGAAGGTGGTGTCCTGGTGCTTGTTGCTCTCCATGCAACTGAGTCAAGATTTGATAGCTTGACTGATTCTTCCAGTTTTGGATCAAACCCCCATCTGCTGATTCCAGGAGATCTTTAAAGGATCTCAGAGCTTCAGATTTATGAAGCCTGCTCAGCCCCCGGCAGCGCTGATGAAACCATTTCATTCCTTCAAAAAAGCAGACATGAAGCTCCAGAAAAGGTTTTTGGATCAGTTTCCAACAGAACGAGGACAAGTGGGTAAAAGCGCCACTTTAAAGCCTCCAGGCCTCAGAAAACATCCACCTTTAGGATGCCTGACTTTAGAGGATCGTCGGTTCGCTCCGAGCACAAGAACAAACATGTTTAACCTCAGTCCAAGAACATCTGACCTGAAATGATCAGAAACCTTCAGCGTAAAAAGATGGTGGAGAGAAAGCTGCTGGGAGGTTCTCAGACGAGAAGTGGCATTAAAGCCAGCTGGAAGAGTCCAGCCTGCTTCCTGCTCCTCCAAACAGGCGTCTCCACACCAACACTGAGGAACACGGGCTTCTGTTCTTCCTTCTTCTCTTCTGACTATTGTGTGTTTGATGAATGCAGCATCCACTCACTGCCCCCCCCCCCATTTACACTGCTCCGGTTTCACAATGCTCCTCAGACAGATGCAACCAGACACACTGCGGCTGTCAGACAATAAACCTGAGTGTTGTTGTGTCCGGTTATTAACATGTTCCATGCTTTTCCTCCTGCAACAGTTCATCACACCTGCTCAGGGAAACCTCGGTGTAAAGGAGGTGAAGCCGTGCCTCAGTGACTCTACTTTGTGTTGTTTAGAAACCAACAGTTATTAGATAAATACAGTGTGCACGTACGCGCACACGTGTGTATAAACACTTAATACACGCGTGTGCGTGGATGTAGACTTTTTAGTACTTTGGGTTCATAGACTTTTTAGTATTTTGCAGATACGTGTCTGTATATAAACCAGATCCTCCTGTAATAAAGAACTAAAGGCTGACTGTTGTCACGTGACCTGTCTCCGTCTCTGTCCGATGATGGAACCTGTCTGGAACATCTGGTCCACAGAAAAAGCAAAACAGCTCACAGAACTGGCCCAGTTTAGACCCAAAAATGACAATAAATAATGAAAATGTGTGACGCAGTAGAAAATGGACGAACTTTCTATTGGTCATTGACAGTTTCACTCATCGTCATCAGAATTCATCAAAAATATTCAAACCAACAAACTACACACAGAACCACAAAGTTTAGAGCTTAAAGGGAGCGACAGGTGAAGATTTAAAGCTCAACGCAGCTGAAGAAGTTCCAAAAAGGAGAAATATCATGTGATGCTTTACCTTACCGCCACCTGGTGGACACGCGTGGAACTGCAGACACTAGTTAAACGCGCTCTCCGACACATTCTGACCTCTGCTGCTCCTCCTGGACTCCAGGGCTGCAGAAATATGCTGCTTTTACAAGTCTTTCAAATCTGTCAAGCATCATAAATCTTATTTATTTATTAACTAAGGTAGTCAGTTTTAATTTAAATGTAAAAACATATTTATGGCATTAAAATAGCAAAACAAACTTTGAACCCTTCCAGAATGCTTTTATAGTAGTGGAATATTAATCAACAGCCATAAAGTTGTTCATTAACAGAGGAAAAAGGAAAGGTAAAAGTTTTCCGTTCAGACTGAGCAGGAAGACTGAAGACCGACAAGGTGAGTGGAAACGAAGAGCATTATTGAAAAGAATTGACAGTTGTGTTTGCAGATAAAATCAAGATTTTTGTGACTATTGAAGAGCTGCATAGAGCTGAAGAATTCTTTGCTTAAGAAAATTCAACAAGACTTCATATTTAGTTTTAGCACAAAACATCGTTATACATTATAAATGAATGGGTCTTATTTAACTTTCTTATAGTCTGGCTTTAGTTATAGTTGAATAGTCTTTCTAAGTGAAGTTTAGTTTATTTTTCTGCTCTTTGTTACTGATCCTAAAAGAACTTTAAACCCTCCCCGAACGCTTTAATGGTAGTAATATAAACGCCATAAAGCTGTTGATTAGGTTGTAAAAGTGAAAGTGAAAGTATTCTGTTCAGACGAAGCAGGAAGAGCGACAAGGTGAGTGTAAAGTGAGTATTGTGCTGTTAACGTTGTTAGAGAGTCTTAACAGGTATTAACAACATTTTAAAACTTTTTTGACAGGTGAAAAGCTCTTAGAGTTATTAGAGTTGTTCAACAGTCCAGGTCACAGCTGGATATTTTGGTATTACCTGTCAAACAACATCTAATCGTGGGCAAGTTAGCATCTCTCAGCCGGACCAATTTAAGACAATAAACTAAATAACTAAATCCACACAGGATCACAGGACACCAACAGGATTTTGGGTTCATGTTGCACGTTTTCTCACAGTGGTTTATTGTTCTATGTTGTGGAACCACTGTGAAAGAAATGCAGGAGTGGGTGTCATTTCTTTCATCTATTTTAAATAGAGCAGTGATCTTTGAGGACTTGGATCATAGAAATAATTGAAGAGGGGAACAAAGGAGGGAAGTTAAAAAGTCCTGACTAGTATGTTTATGTAGCACCAGATAATTTAGTGGCTGAGCTGAAGACAGTCCTTTCACCATGTTGGCCTGTGGAAAACCAGTGTTGTGGGCCCGATGGACCAGCGTCCCCGTCGTTGCCGGACCACCGTTGGCCACCAGTTGGGTTTTTGGGATCAAAGTGGGGGCGTTTCCTGTATCCGGTTCTCCTCACGGATCCATGACTACACATGTTGCTGCAAGTGCAGAGACGTTTGCTCTGGAAAGAACTTTAGAGCACATTCAGTGCTGCAGGATGAGGGGCTGGAAAAGGTGCCAGTTCTTTTCTCACTGCAGGAACAGTTAAAAAAAGCAGCTTAACTCTGAAAACATGAAAATGATACAGAGACATCATTGATTTATTGATTCAGTTGTTATCCAGAATGTATTAGAAATGTTCATGTTTGATAAAAATGCAGTGAATTGGGATTATTTAACTCCAACCTCTACAGATTATTTACCTTCATCACAGTCTCATCACTATTTCTGATGTTTCCTCAGGATGGAGGAGGACAGAGCAGAGTCCACAGTGCCAGCTGGTGTGTCCCTGAAGAGTGACCGGTCCATAATAACCAATAGACTTCAGAGTTCAGAGGAAATGTAAGAAAACTAAAGCGTGATGATGTGTTTGTGTGGCAGCTGTTAGTCACATTAACAGCAGCAGGTTGTGAGTTTATTATTGGAGATGTTTAACACTTAAACCTCAGACAGTCATATAGTTACAGACTTAATGTGAATATTGTTGATTAGAAACAAGAATCAGGTTTAAACTGAAAGATGAATTCAGACATAAATGCTGGAACAATATTGAGTCTTGATCAGGTTCTTTCATCCTATAAATCAAAGGACTAATAGAGATGTGTTTCATAGTGAGAGGGGGAGCACACATCCTATCAAACTGGGACCAGGCAGCTCCACCAGGAGAGTCCTCTTGTTCACAAGCTGGAAGCAGATCTGGAGATGCTGAAATGAAGCCCAAACAAAGTAAAACTGTTCAATATGAGATTTAATTTGTGATGTCATGAATTTGTAGTTGTGTTGATGATTTATTATAGATGGAAATCATTGGTTTACTTATGTTCAGGAGGTGATCTGCAGAGGAGGTGATAGAAGGTCATAAGATGAGTCTGAAGAGAAGATGTGAACATGTGACTGAAGGAACTCATGAAGCAGGAAGTGGAACCCTGCTGAACACGATCTACACTGAGCTCTACATCACTGAGGGACAAAGTAAGGAGGTGGACACACAACATGAGGTGAGACAGCTTGAGAGAACCTCCAAGAAGAACATCCAGGACACTCCAATCAAGTGCCAGGACATCTTCAAAGTCTTATCTGAGCAACAGAGACACATCAGAGTGGTTCTGACCAACGTGTCGCCGGCGTTGGAAAAACCTTCTCAGTGCAGAAGTTCAGTCTGGACTGGGCAGAAGGTTTGGAGAACCAAGACATCAGTCTGGTGCTTCCGCTCTCATGCAGGGAGCTGAACTTGATCAGAGATGAGCAGCACAGTCTTCTCTCTCTGCTTTCATGTTTTCCATCCAACATTACAGAAGATCAGAGCAGAAGATCTGACTGTCTGGAAACTTCTGTTCATCTTTGATGGCCTGGATGAAAGCAGATTTTCACTGGGTTTCAACAAGCATCAGGTCATCTCTGATGTCACACAAGTATCGTCAGTTGGCGTGCTCCTGGTGAACCTCATCCAGGGAACCTGCTTCCCTCAGCTCTCATCTGGATCACCTCCAGACCTGCAGCAGCCTATCAGATTCCTCCCTCGTGTGTTGACAGGATCACAGAAGTACGAGGCTTCACTGACTCCCAGAAGGAGGAGTACTTCAGGAGGAGGTTCATGTGAAGATCTGTCCAAGAGAATCATCTCACACATCAAGGCCTCCAGGAGCCTCCACATCATGTGTCTGATCCCAGTTTTCTGCTGCTGATCACTGCTATAGTTCTGGAGGACATGATGACCAGAGACCAGAGAGGAGAGCTGCCCCAAACCCTGACTGACCTCTACTCACACTTCCTGAGGGTTCAGATAAAGAGGAAGAAGCAGAAGTATGGAGGAAGCAGAGACCAGAGGAACTGACTGAGGGTGATATAGAACTCCTTCTGAAGTTGGGTCGGCTGGCGTTTGAACATCTGGAGAAAGGAAACATCATGTTCTACTCAGAAGACCTGGAGCGATGTGGACTGGACGTCTCCGAGGTGTCGGTGTACTCAGGAGTTTGTACAGAGATCTTCAAGAGAGAGAGTGTGATCTTCCAGAAATCAGTCTACTGCTTTGTTCATCTGAGCATTCAGGAGTTTCTGGCTGCCGTCTACATGTTCCACCGTTACACCAGGAAAGACACAGCGGTTATAAATAAGTTCCTAAAATATTCTGAACCAAATGACTTTTCCAGGTTTACATGGTTGTACGGGAATAACGATCCAGTCACATCTCTTGATGACTTCCTCAGGAGAGCACTAATGAAATCTCTCAAAAGTAAAAATGGCCACCTGGACTTGTTTGTTCGCTTCCTTCATGGTCTCTCTCTGGAGTCCAATCAGAGGATCTTGGGTGGACTGTTGGATCAGATGGAGAACCACCCAGAAACCATCCAGAAGGTCCTCAACAACCTGAAGGAGGAGAACAGTGATGGAATCTCCCCAGACAGAAGCATCAACATCTTCCACTGTCTGATGGAGATGAAGGATCAGTCAGTCCATCAGGAGATCCAGGAGTTCCTGAAGTCAGGGGAGATATCAGAGAGGAGACTGTCAGAGATCCACTGTTCAGCTCTGGCCTACCTGCTGCAGATGTCAGAGGAGGTTCTGGATGAGCTGAACCTGCTGCAGTACAGAACCTCAGTGGAGGGACGACGTCGCCTGATTCCAGCTGTGAGGAACTGCAGGAAGGTCGAGTAAGTAAAGATTTTTGGGGCCAGACATCGGCGTTTAAATCAAGCGAGTGGATCATGTCAGGCAGCAATACCCCCTCCAGTGGTCATTCCTTCAATTCTTTATCTCCATTGCAGCGTCCATAAATTAAAAACAACAACAATTCATCCAGAAATGTTCAACACTGGCTGGATATAAGTTCAAAGGTCAATCCAGACAAACCAACAGGAATAATAGGAGCCACAAATTAACTTACTATCATGAAATTACTGTCATGTCATTAAATAACGTTTGTTTGTTTGTAAACATCGTATTCGAACGACAGAAAAACACATTTTAACTAATGACACGTGACTATTTTGCTTCATTTGTTCAACGTAAAAACAGCCGGCCTCGTTGGTTTAAATGGGTGTTTTAGGTCTTTGTGGCGGTTCCGTTTGGAGCCTTTATGTGACCCACAAAGTTGTTGGACCCTTTCCACACCCGTTAGGTGGCAACTTCATCACTAGCAACAAAAGGTGCAGTGAAATGATTTGAAGGGAAACAGGCAGATAGAACAGAAGCTGAGGGCAATCGATGCAACCAGAGACTCTGATGTCATCGATCGGATCGCTGAATTAAGACTTGACGCACCATCGTACAAATTGGATGAAATGCAAAATATCCAAAGAGCCGATAGACAGATAAAAAGATGCACGTTTCTTTAAACCATTTGCTACAATCATTTTAAATATTGAGTAATTATGAGCTGTTCTAAAATAAGACAAATGTTGAGAATAATTCAGTTGCATTTCAGATCTGATGGTCGTTCAAACTGTTGCTCTACGGTGTTGAATTTAGCTTTTCCAGGAAATGAGCTACATTTGTGTTGAGGTAGATTCTCAGATAAGTTGATTAGAAATCCCAAAGTTTGACTCACTATTTTTGTTTCATACACAACAGACTGTCTTGTAGTTTTCTTTCAACGAGTCATTGGGAAGTTGTGGCCTCAGCAATGACGTCAAACCCTTCTCATCTACGGGAGCTGAGCTTAATCTGGAACCAAAACCTGGCAGATGCCGACGTAAAGTTACTGTCTTCTGCAATGATGCATCCAAACTGCAGACTGGAGACGCTCAGGTCAGGAGGCCTCTGTTGGTCTTTTCTAAATTTCTTTACATTTTCTGCTTTTCTCTTCATTTTCAGATTTAGAAATGTGTTTTTATTTGCCCCATTTATTCCTTTTCCAGGCTGAGGGGCTGCAGGTTATCAGAGATCAGTTGTGACTCTCTGGCCTCGGCGCTGAGGTCCAATCCCTCCCATCTGAGGGTTCTGGAGCTGAGTAAGAACCAGCTGAAGGATCCAGGAGTGAAGCTGCTCTGTGGTTTTCTCCAGGATCCTCTCTGTGAGCTGGAGACTCTCAGGTCAGTCAGAGATGATCCAGTACTTTCCCAGGTGTAACTAGTTAGACAATAAATGTTTCCATGTTTGATCTTTGTTATAAACGTAGTGTTACAGTTCTCAGAAAAAAGACCACACAGGACAGATTTGCAGTATTAAATTGGTTGTGGAAATCTGTCCCATGTGAGGATGGTCATCAATGACTAGAAAGGAAGTATCAGTTGTAGATTTGTCTTGTTTTATTTTAGGCTGGCCACAAAACCGCCCAAACATTCAGACCAATCAAAAATGGTTCTTCCTGTCTTTTAAAGATCAGAAGGAAAACTAGAAACCCAAAAAGAAAGCTGCTGCAGTGTGCCATGCCCCTTCTCTCCTGAGAAAAGCCATCCCAAAAAAGAGAAAAGCCCAAGTGTGAAGTGAGCGCCCTGTTAAACCTTGGTACCGAAAGCCTGCAGTCATTCTCATCTAAGGTGGCTTCATTCCAGCCAGAAGCCCAAACCTGCCTCCCTCTTAAAGGGGCAGCAGGTCAGTCCAACCACAGAAACCTTCATGAAGATCTGGAGCTTTCAGCATCCACAATTGTTGCACCTCACTTCCATTGGAGTCCAAATCAGAAGTCAACAAGTTGATTCTACACCGATTCTACACAATGCAACCATTTTAAAAAGGTTTCCATCCATAAGTTTTCACACATTTTTATATAAATCTGTTTGTTCATCGCCTCCTTCTGTTGTAATGGTCATTAAAGAAAATGACCTTATTGGAGTTTTTCTCCTCACAAATATGACTTTCTATGAACGATGCAATAAATGCAGCTGCAATCTAAGACAATATGGAAGTATGTGAATATAATAGTAGTGGAAGTAGCTCATAAAATAATACATTTGCTCTTCTCATCGAATCTCTCTATGTTATTAAAGAAAAACCTGCTCTTAGTCAACAACATCTAAGACATCAACCAAAAATCCTAATTTTCTACAATCTAATATAAAACAGTAGAGAAGACTCTTTCTGCAGAGACACTGGTGGCAGGAATGCAGAAGTATCACCTGCTCAACTTGGAAGGTGGAGCAGAAACCACCAGCTGAGAAGGTCCTCAGCGAGAGGAAGTGGTGGAGAACCATGAAACTTGCTCAGCTCCACCTCAGCTCCAGAGACGGGCTGAGCTGGAGCTGTGGCACCAGGTATCGCCCAGAAGAGCCTCCAACAAACAAGCTCTTCTCTTGGGAGGAGAGGGCTTTGAATCTCAGCTCAGTGTGCTTGTCTCTAGTAGGTGGCAGCTGCACCTTTTCCTGAGCTCCTTGTTGATGCCCTGAGGGGAATTGATGCTCCTGCAATGTTTTCTGGCAGCATTGAGCTTGCAGTGGGGCAATCAAACACACTGTGGGGGGGCTCTCTTTCCTTCTCTCATCTGGAGAACAAGTGACACCAGCTGCCAATCATTGTTGGAGAAATGTGCAGTCAGGGGAACTCTGCGTCCAGACTATAGCCACCCTTCCAGCATCCAGCAGTGTCTAAAACCTTTGATTTGGTTTCACCAGAGAGTGTAGGGATTGCAGGGCCGCTGCAGCATCGCCCACAAGCTCTCAGGAGTGGGTCGCTTTGTCCCAACTCCTGACAAGAGTTGAGTGCTATTGAGAAATGTGGTCTCACAAACTTGGAAGGTATTTTGACCCACACACACTTTACATACGGTGTAGATCTTGTCCAACCGCCCTGAAAGAACCCAAAATAGGAACATACGGCAGATAAGCCGGTGCAGGACCAGAGGTTTGTTGCTTGTAAGCTGTGTTTTGCTCTGGTACATGTTGATTTTTATTTGTCTTCTCTCAAAATAATTGTTATTTTAGACTAAGAGGCTGCAGTTTATCAGAGACCAGCTGTGATTCTGTGGCCTCAGCTCTGAAGTCCAACCACTCCCATCTGAGGGTTCTGGACCTGAGCCACAACACGTTGCAGGATTCAGGAGTGAAGCGGCTCTGTTCTGGACTGGAGAGTCCAAACTGTAAACTGGAGAGGCTCAGGTCAGTCTTCATGTTTCTACCTATATACCAGCTGCTAAGATGGTGAAGTGAGGCTGTTCTCAACACTGCTGTGATGCACCACATTAAAAAAATTCCTTGGAATATCGTGAATTCAGGTCTGACCCAACTAAGAACTAACGTAGGTTTAGTACTGACGCAGATCACATGCAGACCTGCACCGTATAACCTCATCCTGCATTTTTCAGATTAGAGCGCTGCAGTTTATCAGAGATCAGCTGTGGCTCTCTGGCCTCGGCGCTGAGGTCCAATCCCTCCCATCTCAGACAACTGGACCTGAGTAAGAACCATCTGCAGGATCCAGGAGTGAAGCTGCTCTGTGGTTTTCTCCAGGATCCAAACTGCCGACTGGAAACTCTGAGGTAAACACCATTCTCAAAAATGTCCATTATTCCATCCGAGGGTCCTCACACTTTCTGAGTGTGTGTGTTGTGCCCAGTTCCTTCAGGAGGGGGGGCCACACGGGGACCACTTATTCATGATAAACTGATTTAAGGACAATGAAAAAGCCGACAGATGGGAACCAAAATGAGACAAAACTAGGTGAGGGTGCCTGGTAGACACCAGCCAACAAGGAGGGAGATGGTGAGGGGGACAGGAAGTCATCTAAGACAGGTTGTGCCTTTAAAGATGAGCCACAGGTGAGATGGATCTCCATGATGAGATGGGAGGGAAAGAGGTGGGAGAACCTGGGAAGAGTGAGGGCCAGAACAATATATATTCTCCTTTGGAACAGTGCAAACCTGAGAGGTTGGAATTGTGGTAATTACATATTACTATCATTTTTAACCTGGAACTAAATTAAATATTTACAGATCATGCCTTTGATTAACCTTTCAGATGAATACTGGTTTCACTTATAACCTTATAAAAGTTTCCCTTCTTTATTTAGATTAAGGCGCTGCAGTTTATCAGAGATCAGCTGTGACTCTCTGGCCTCGGCGCTGAGGTCCAATCCCTCCCATCTCAGAGAACTGGACCTGAGTGGGAACCAGCTGCAGGATTCAGGAGTGAAGCTGCTGTCTGATCTCGTAGAGAATCCAGACTATGGGCTGGAGACATTGAGTCATGGCTGGTTGAAGCCAGTCAACTCCCGCTCATCTGCTGCATCACTCACTGACCACTGGTGAAGAGCATCTGTGGAAACATCTGCCGTCTACTCCCTCCATAGATGAAGAATTCAGTTTTAAAAAGCGCTGGTGGACTTTCAGGAGATCAGTCGATGGTCGACAAAGCAGAAGCAGCTTCGCCTTGAAGTTAAATTAGTTCCTGGTATCACACAATCCATCTTTATAAAGTTCTAAAC
>NW_026622377.1:37500-51991 GCF_003711565.1 Takifugu flavidus
TAAATGGGTGGTGTCTGTCCGTCCGTCTGTCTTATCAGCACCTGGACAGAGTCGAGTAATCTGCTGCCAACAGTCGTAAATAGACTCTGAGCCCTCGACTGTTGTTGGGAGGAAGCAAAAGCGTCTGTTTCTGATTATTATGGGATGCCTCCGTAAAACCGTTTACCCTAAATCAAACCAATTCTGGGTGTGAAGGTTGAAGGTTCACCATAACGCTGGTGTCAGATTCATAAAGACACATTTTAAACGCCACATTACAACGTGCTAATCGCTTTTCACTTTGATAAACACAAACGGACAAATTAGAGATTGAAGTTTTTGGGTTTTGGAAGAAAAAAGGTAAAATAAGGGGAGTTTTATTCCCTAAAACTCAAACTTTAGAGAGCAGAAGCTGCGCGTGAATGCAAAATATACCCGCATCAGCACTTTTAAAGCTTCTAATCACTATAAATGTTTGTGGTTTTATGGCCCATTTGTGTTGTTATTGCTTATCAGTGGCGGAAAAACAGGTTTGAGGCTTCCCAAAATAACTTGGAAGGAGTGAAAGTATGTGAAGGTGCGCAGCAGCACCGGAGGGAAGAGCAGGTGCCGCTCAGCGCTGCCCCCTCCTGCCCCCTAGCGGCCGCGTTGGGCTCGACACCTAAACGGCCCCGACAGTTTCTGCTTTTGCACCTTCAGAGTTCAACATGTTAATATTCCAAATGTAGGAAATGACCAACTTTGGGATTCGTGGATGCTGGATGAAAAGAGTGAACAAATATGTTTTTGCCTTTCACTCAGAACCGTTTCCTCACTTTCTGACCCTGGAGGTCGCCGCCATGATCCGTGCACGAGTCTTCACAAGTCTTCACGAGTCCCGGCGGCTGTTCGATCCGGCGCAGGAAGCGACTCAGACATTCAGAGACATCACGACAACGGTCCAAAGTCACTAAGGCGGCGAGGCAGCGGCGCCGACAGCTGAGGCGGATGTGCTGAAGGGTTGGAACCCCTGAGGGTTTGTGAGGAGCTCTGAACGAGCTCAACGCTCTTCCTGCTCAGCTGGAGCACCTGCACAGACTTTTATTCATTATCTTTGTAAATTAAAGGTGTGGCGTGTTTTTAAAAACTGCATGACCGCTTCTTTTATATCGGCACGGGTTCCACATTACAGGGGATCCACCCAGGATCTGGATCCACCCAGGATCTGGATCCACTTAAATCAATAGATGACTTTTAAAAAGAAACCACATAAAAAAAAGAGGTGACGCACACGAATGTTTGTGTTTCCACAAATAGCTCAAACGGTTCCAGGAAACTCAGCCGAGCTGCTGGAAAGACGAGGGTTTGATTCTCGAGGCGTGAACTCAGGTAGGAGCGGAGGGTAACAGCTCAGTTATTACAGCTGCCTCGTTACCGTGGAAACGAATCCATAGTATACGTTAAAGACTGAGTCCAGACTGGCCCTGAGCCCTAAGATGAAGGAAACGGTTCATATTTAAATCTGTTCCAGGAAACAACTTTGTTGCTTCTAATCTGATTTGAGCCTAATCTGATTTGACGGTGTGATCGGAACATCTGGACGAGCCGGTTTAAACGCCTGAATATCGTCACCGTCGTCATTAACGCCTCATTTAGGATGTAATGAGTGCGGCACAAATGGGAAAAACAAGACTGTGTTGCAAAACTTTATTTGAAACAATAAATTACAAGAAAAACTGACAAATATTCAGCAGTTTCTTTATTTTTCCACCAACCTCAAAGCAAAGTTTTTAAAAAATGTTTGGAAAACACTGAAAGGACCAGATCAGATGTGGCGTTCACGCCTCTGATGTGGTCATGTGACGCGCCAGGAAAACAGAGGAGAAAAGGACTCGGCAGGAAAATAAAACGAGTCTGTAAATGATGAAAAGGATCAAAACGGTCGCTCCGCCAGACGGTCTTCGAGGGCTCCAGAGGACAGAAGCTTGGTAGGAACACGTGTGTGTGTGTGTGTGTGGCAGCAGCACAGCTGTCCGTCAGGGCCTCCCTTCCTCCGTGGATGGGGAACATCTGTCTGGATCCTGGGCAGCAGGTCCAGTTGCTGGTCCAGGTGAGTCTGGATCCTCTAAAGCGCCTTCAGGGACGAAACCTTCTTCTTGCGAGAGGCCAGCATCTCGTAGAAGGGATCCCTGATGGCGGCTCTGGGGGGGGGGGGGGGGGGGGGGGGGGGACGAGGGTCAGGCTCCTGCTCACCCTAACCCACCACCCACCGGCTCGGACCACAACTCACTTGATGCTGCTGATCCACTCGTCCTTCTCCTCCTCCGCCGTCGGCGCCGAGATGCGGTAGAAAGTGTGGTTGCCCTCGACGACGCGGCCGTCCGCCTCCGTCTTGCAGGCCTTTATCACCTGGTCTTTGTGGTCGGGGATGAAGAGCTCAAAGCAGTTCTGTAACGGAACAGAACCACGGGTGAGTCCTGAGGGAGGGGCGCTTCCTCCTCCCTGGGTGGAGGGTAAAGATGGTGCCAGCAGGTGGCGCTAGAGGAGCTCCTGTGAGGAATAACTGCAGTTTCATAGGGAACGCAGCTGACTCACATTCTCAGGGCATCGGAAACAAACAAAACCATCAAAGATAAAAGATCCGGATGGAAAACTTTACCGGTTTCTTGGAATCTTCAACTTCTCGGATGCTCAGATTTTCCAGCGGGATAATTCCTCTGGGTTCTTTGTCCTGGGCAGGAGGAGGACATGAGACGTGTTGCAGACCGCCCGTCTCCCATCTCATCGACTGGAAATACTCACAGTGGTGTATTCGAAGTAGTACAGGCAGTTGTCTGTCAGGATGAACCAGCGTCTCTTCCAGGTCTTCACTCGTCCACCTGGGGACAGATTTAAAGCTGAGCTACGACCTCCTTTTGGTGGCTCTGTGCAGCCAAGCAGCAGGTTAAAGGCAGCTCTGTCCAGCAGTTAGAAGCAGCTCGGTTTGGGTCGCGTTAGCAGCGTGAGGCGGGACACACAAACGCCGAATTCTATGTTCTGAGCGATGTGACGCTGAAGGACAACAGCCAATCAGGACTGAGAAGGCGGGGAGGAGAGGAAGCGGTGCAGGGAAAAGTGAAGGAAGAGCTGAGTACCTACCTCCTGGAGCAACACATGAAACACAGAGAGGAATAAAGTCACTGGAAACGTTCGAAACGGCCACGTCAGTAAAGTGTGGTTACACGCCGCGTCCACCAGGGGGCGCGCGCATCAGCAGAATGAATCTGAACGTTTAAAAACGTCCTACCGAGTTTCAGGAGCCACCCTTCTCTGTCCGGGTTGAAGAAGGTGTGTGTCAGGTCGTTGCCGTCGTCCTCGGGGATCTTAAAGGGCTCGTTCTTGATGCTGTCGTACAAGTTCTACACAAACAGCAAAACTGTAGTAATTAGCATGTTTGTTGCCCCCCCCCCCCCCCCACACACACACACACACGCGCTCGGATGATGCCTCTGGGATGCTGTCGGGCCACCTCACCCTCAGTAGGTCCTCCGGCAGGTCTCCTCCATCGTTGATGCCCCTGTTCATGGCCGTGAACCTCTGCACGGAGGGTTTGTCCTTCACGTTGGGGTTGTGCAGGCTGGTGTTCAACATGATGACGGCGAAGGACAACACATAACAGGTGTCTGTGTGACAACAGCAGAGGGTGTGTGTTGCGCGTGTGTGTGCACGCGTGTTTGAGGACTTTGCCCAGCAAAATCATCAGAGCTCATCTGGAAAGGTGAGGTTATTTTAAGGCAGCGCTGTTGCGTCCACCTCTGGAACCATGCATTTGTTGTTGGGATTGATGGTTGCCATGACAGCGGCACCTCCTCACAAGCCTCGTGTGTGTGTGTGTGTGTGTGTACCTGTGCTCTGGAACACCCCCGGGTTACAGCGGCAGTATCTCTGGGCGAACGCCTCCATCATGCGGTCGATCTTCTGGGCCTCTCCGGGCAGCCTGAAGCTCCAGAGGAACTGCCGCAGAGCCTGGACCAGGTTCAGGTCCGTGAACTCGTGCAGCTCCAAGAAGGCGTGCAGAACCGCAATGTTGAAGTCATCCCTGCACGACACAGGAGGACGCACGCCCACGCACGCACGCACGCACGCACAGCAGGGGGGAGCGAGCAGGACAGAAAGAGGATCAACAGATGGAAGCAACGTTCACCAGATTTATTAAATCGGATAAAGACGGATCATCTTTCCGCGGTGAGCCAACAGAAGCTAACGCTAACGCTAACGGGTACAGCGCTGCTCACCGTTCCCCGAGGTACTCGCCAATAGCCGTCTTGTTAAGCCCCTCCCCCTTGTAGAGAAATTTGGCGATTTCATCGCTCGTGCTCTTCAGGAGAGAAGTGTCGATCAGGAAGCGGATCCCCTGAGGGAGAAAGATCCACCCGGGTCACCAAGGGTGTGTTTGATTCACCTGTTGCGGCCTTATAAAGCACGCCGACGCGACGCCGCCGGTGGATCGGCGTTCCGGGGCTGGTTGATCCCGTCAGGTTGAGCTGCAGCACGAGGCCGAAGCTTTCTCACCTTCTTGGGGTCCATGTTGAACTTCTTCCGGCCGATGGCCATTTGTTTGTTCCTCTGCATGCTCTTCCTGGGGGACACGGAGCGGGTCACATGATCAGGTCCTTTCTAGTGCAGCACCTGTGTCATCGGGGCTGCTGCTAAAAGGGTGAGACAATCTAGGAGGGGGGGGGTGTGTGTGTGAGGCTGGTGTGTGTCTGTGAGGAGGGTGTGTGTGTGTGTGTGTGTGTGAGGCTGGTGTGTGTCTGCGAGGAGGGTGTGTGTGTGTGTGTGTGTGTCTGTGAGGAGGTGTGTGTGTGTGTGTGGTCTTTGAGGCCGGTGTGTGTGTGGTGTTGTGTGAGAGAGTGCGTGTGTGCGTGTGAGTGCGTGTGAGTGTGTGCGTGTGGTGTGTGTGTGCGTACATGTGTGTGCGTACGTGCGTGCGTGCGTGCGTGCGTGCGTGCGTGTGCGTGTGTGTGTGCGTACGTGTGAGTGTGAGTGTGTGAGAGTGTGTGTGTGTGTGTGTGCCGGGGCAGGTGTGTGTGTGTGTGTGTGTGTGTGTGTGCCGGGGCAGGTGTGTTGTGTGTGTGCTGGGGCAGGTGTGTGTGTGCGCCTGTGTGTGTGTGTGTGCGTGTGTGTGTGTGTGCGTGCGTGCGTGCGTGCGTGCGTGCGTGTGTGTGGTGTGCGTGCGTGTGTGTGTGTGCGTGTGTCACCTCTCTTCGGTCAGGCCCAGAGTCTCGATCTCGCTGGTCACCTCTGCGATCTCATCCTTCAGCCTCTGAGACGGGAGAAACACAGAGGATGAGGAGGAAGCTTTGTGATCCAGGAGAACCCTGAAGACCCGGTGACCTTCAACCCCCCCCCCCCCCCACCACCACCACCAACCCCCCCCTCACCCCCCCACCCCCCCCCCCCTCCCCCCACCACCCCCCCTCACCCCCCCCGTGTGGAACAGCCGGCCTGTTAAAGCCTCTCTGGGATCTGAGGCACCTGTTGGGGCTCAGACGACCGCCGACCCACATTTGCTCCACGCCACAGTGAGAAGACACAAGCATGTGAGGTCATGGCGAGGAGGCGGGGCCAGACACGTCTGCGGGCGGCAGCCCAAAATAAACGACTAATCACAGACGTGAAAACGAAGGTCTCCAATTTAAGGCGGATCCTTCAGCAGCTCTGCTCTAAAGGTAGAACACTTCACTCCTTTGGCTGCTTCTGTGTGTGTTTCCATGGTGACACCATAAGTGAACAGCTTCTTCCACTGTGGGAATGTTTTGCGGCTCATTACCCATCATCCCCCAGGGCGGGACAGGGCGGGGCTTGTGAGGGGGCCCTGCCCACAGGCTCCGCCCCGTGGTGGAGATGCCCAGTTTCTGACTGCGTGTTCCAGACAAGCTGGATTTCGTTTAAATTCACAGCTTTTGCTCTGCGGCTGCAGAGATGCAGGCGCTCCTTTATCCTGGATCGGGTGATCTGGTGATCCGGTGATCTGGTGCTCAGTGACGCTGCCATTTCCCCTTTTCTCACACCTGACGACAACAAAGGTCACACACTTCCTGTCCTTCACTAACACCAGATCACACATCACTGAATGTAATGTGTGATCTTTAGGAGGCGGCGGTGGTCATCGTGACCCCCCCCAGGGACAGACACTTAGAGCACACACATGTAGCCCCCAAAACACACACACACACACACACACACACACACACCACAAACACACACACACACCACAAACAAAGAGGATCATTTCTCCTTAATGTAGAGTAACGCTTCAGTGGTCATACGCCTCTAACCCCTCCCCATACTCTCCCCTCCACCACACACACACACACACACACACACACACACACACACACACACACACACACACAGGGCGGGTGTGTGATCAGTGACTGAGAGCGGGTGTGTGATCAGAGGGTGAGAGTGGGTGTGTGATCAGAGGGTGAGGGCAGGTGTGTGATCAGTGACTGAGGGCGGGTGTGTGATCAGAGGGTGAGGGTGGGTGTGTGATCAGTGACTGAGGAGGTGTGTGATCAGAGGGTGAGGGCAGGTGTGTGATCAGAGGGTGAGGGCAGGTGTGTGATCAGAGGGTGAGGGCGGGTGTGTGATCAGAGGGTGTGGTGTGTGAGCAGTGCTGAGTCCATGGGCTGGAGCAGAGTGTGGCAGATGTTTGCTGCTTTATTAGCTGTGTTGTCCCGTGCTGGCGTGATATTCAGCTCTAATGTCTGATTCTTTGGGTGCTGTTGAAGGTTAACTCAGTTCATGTAGCTGTGATTCTGAAAAGGTCCCAGACTGTTCATCTGCCTGACGCTGGCTTCAGTACGTTCTGGGACTCTGCACTGACTGTCTGGGGGCAGGTAGTAGACCAGCGAGGCCAGGAAGGAGATGAGCACGCAGGGGATGATGATGTTGACCACGTAGAAGAGAGGTTTGATGACCAGGTAGAAGGTGATGTCCTGATGCTTGTTGCTCTCCATGCAACTGAGTCAAGATTTGATCGCTTGACTGATTCTTACAGTTTTGGATCAAACCCCCATCTGCTGATTCCAGGAGATCTTTAAAGGATCTCAGAGCTTCAGATTTATGAAGCCTGCTCAGCCCCCGGCAGCGCTGATGAAACCATTTCATTCCTTCAAAAAAGCAGAACATGAAGCTCCAGAAAAGGTTTTTGTATCAAGTTTCCAACAGAACGAGGACAAGTGGGTAAAAGCGCCACTTTAAAGCCTCCAGGCCTCAGAAACATCCACCTTTAGGACGCCTGACTTTAGAGGATCGTCGGTTCGCTCCGAGCACAAGAACAAACATGTTTAACCTCAGTCCAAGAACATCTGACCTGAAATGATCAGAAACCTTCAGCGTAAAAAGATGGTGGAGAGAAAGCTGCTGGGAGGTTCTCAGAAGAGAAGTGGCATTAAAGCCAGCTGGAAGAGTCCAGCCTGCTTCCTGCTCCTCCAAACAGGCGTCTCCACACCAACACTGAGGAACACGGGCTTCTGTTCTTCCTTCTTCTCTTCTGACTATTGTGTGTTTGATGAATGCAGCATCCACTCACTGCCCCCCCCCCCCCCCCCCCCATTTACACTGCTCCTGGTTTCACAATGCTCCTCAGACAGATGCAACCAGAGACACTGATGCCGTCAGACAATAAACCTGAGTGTTGTTGTGTCCGGTTATTAACATGTTCCATGCTTTTCCTTCTGCAACAGTTCATCACACCTGCTCAGGGAAACCTCGGTGTAAAGGAGGTGAAGCCGTGCCTCAGTGACTCTACTTTGCTGTTTTAGAAACTAACAGTTATTAGATGAATATACAGTGTGCACGTACGCGCACACGTGTGTATAAACACTTAATACACGCGTGTGCGTGGACGTAGACTTTTTAGTACTTTTGTTCATTACTATTTTAGTTTTAGTATTGCAGATTCGTGTCTGTATATAAACCAGATCCTCCTGTAATAAAGAACTAAAGGCTGACTGTTGTCACGTGACCTGTCTCCGTCTGTGTCCGATGATGGAACCTGCCTGGAACATCTGGTCCACAGAAAAAGCAAAACAGCTCACAGAACTGGTCCAGTTTAGACCCAAAAATGACAATAAATAATGAAAATGTGTGACACATAGAAAAATGGGCGAACTTTCTATTGGTCATTGACAGTTTCAGTCGTCATCAGAATTCATCAGAAATATTCAAAAAACAAACCAACAAACACACACAGAACCGCAAAGTTTAAAGCTTAAAGGGAGCGACAGGTGAAGATTTAAAGCTCAACGCAGCTGAAGAAGTTCCAAAAAGGAGAAATATCATGTGGTGCTTTACCTTCACCCGGTGGACACGCGTGGAACTGCAGACAATAGTTAAACGCGCTCCGACACATTCTGACCTCTGCTGCTCCTCCTGGACTCCAGGGCTGCAGAAATATGCTGCTTTTACAAGTCTTTAAAATCTGTCAAGCATCATAAATCTTATTTATTTAACCAGGTTGAATAATGGTGGAGAATAGTGTCCGAAAAGCGTCTTTATTTTTAAAGTGAACCAGAACAGTTCGGTCCGCGTTCACAGAGACGCGGAGAGACCTCGAGAGAGTCCAAAACAAGTCCGCGAGGAAAACTCTCAAAATAGTCAAGCCACAGAAGTCAGGGTTTTGGCGATGAGGCCGAAAACACTCCGCCGCTGGCAGACGGAAGTTCTGTCCTTAATCTAACGGGAGATTGAAGAGAGACCGCAGTGCGTGTGTCTTCTGCGGGGCCACTTGCTGATGAGCGGCTCCTCCACGCCCCCTGCAGGTAGACACCACCAGCAACAACGTCCCAGAACTGGGAACCCAACAAACCAGTTTTTAAAAGTATTCCTTTCAGACTAAGCAGGAAGACTGAAGACCGACAAGGTGAGTAACGAAGAACATTATTGAAAAGAATTGACAGTTGTGATTTGGAGATAAAATCAAGATTTGAAAACATTTTTGTGACTATTGAAGAGCTGCATAGAGCTGAAGAATTCTTGGCTTAAGAAAATTCAACTAGACTTCATATTTAGTTTTAGCACAAAACATCATTATACATTATAAATGAAGAGGTCTTATTTAACTTCTGATAGTCTGGCTTTAGTTATAGTTGAATAGTCTTTCTAAGTGAAGTTTAGTTTATTTTTCTTTTCTCTTTGCTACTGATCTAAAAGAACTTTAAAACCCTCCCAACGCTTTAATGGTAGTAATATATACGCGCATAAAGCTGCTGATTAGGTTGTAAAAGTGAAAGTATTCTGTTCAACGAAGCAGGAAGAGCGACATTTTGTGACAGGTGAAAAGCTCTTAGAGTTATTAGAGTTGTTCAACAGTCCAGGTTACAGCTGGATATTTTGGCATTATTTAAGACAATAAACTTTAAAAATAATTAAATAATTCCACACAGGATCACAGGACACCAACAGGATTTTGGGTTCATGCTGCACGTTTTCTCACAGTGGTTTATTGTTCTATGTTTGTGGAACCACTGTGACAGAAATGCAGGAGTGGGTGTCATTTCTTTCATCTATTTTAAATAGAGCAGTGATCTTTGAGGACTTGGATCATAGAAATAATTGAAGAGGGGAACAAAGGAGGGAAGTTAAAAAGTCCTGACTAGTATGTTTATGTAGCACCAGATAATTTAGTGGCTGAGCTGAAGACAGTCCTTTCACCATGTTGGCCTGTGGAAAACCAGTGTTGTGGGCCCGATGGACCAGCGTCCCCGTCGTTGCCGGACCACCGTTGGCCACCAGTTGGGTTTTGGGATCAAAGTGGGGGCGTTTCCTGTATCCGGTTCTCCTCACGGATCCATGACTACAACATGTTGCTGCAAGTGCAGAGACGTTTGCTCTGGAAAGAACTTTAGAGCACATTCAGTGCTGCAGGATGAGGGGCTGGAAAAGGTGCCAGTTCTTTTCTCACTGCAGGGAACAGTTAAAAAAAGCAGCTTAAACTCTGAAAACATGAAAATGATACAGAGACATCATTGATTTATTGATTCAGTTGTTATCCAGAATGGATTAGAAATGTTCCTGTTTGATAAAAATGCAGTGAATTGGAATTATTGAACTCCAACCTCTCCAGATTATTTACCTTCATCACAGTCTCATCACTATTTCTGATGTTTCCTCAGGATGGACGAGGACAGAGCAGAGTCCACAGTGCCCAGCTGTGTGTCCCTGAAGAGTGACCACTCCAAGAAGAGTGATAAACTTCAGAAGTTCAGAGGAAATGTAAGAAAACTAAAGCGTGATGATGTGTTTGTGTGGCAGCTGTTAGTCACATTAACAGCAGCAGGTTGTGAGTTTATTATTGGAGATGTTTAACACTTAAACCTCAGACAGTCATATAGTTACAGACTTAATGTGAATTGTTGATTAGAAACAAGAATCAGGTTTAAACTGAAAGATGAATTCAGACATAAATGCTGGAACAATATTGAGTCTTGATCAGGTTCTTTCATCCTATAAATCAAAGGACTAATAGAGATGTGTTTCATAGTGAGAGGGGGGAGCACATCCTATCAAACTGGGACCAGGCAGCTCCACCAGGAGAGTCCTCTTGTTCACAATCTGGAAGCAGATCTGGAGATGCTGAAATGAAGCCCAAACAAAGTAAAACTGTTCAATATGAGATTTAATTTGTGATGTCATGAATTTGTAGTTGTGTTGATGATTTATTATAGATGGAAATCATTGGTTTACTTATGTTCAGGAGTGATCTGCAGGAGGTGATAGAAGGTCAGAAGATGAGTCTGAAGAGAAGATGTGAACATGTGACTGAAGGAACTCATGAAGCAGGAAGTGGAACCCTGCTGAACAAGATCTACACTGAGCTCTACATCACTGAGGGACAAAGTGAGGAGGTGGACACACAACATGAGGTGAGACAGCTTGAGAGAACCTCCAAGAAGAACATCCAGGACACTCCAATCAAGTGCCAGGACATCTTCAAAGTCTTATCTGAGCAACAGAGACACATCAGAGTGGTTCTGACCAACGGTGTCGCCGGCGTTGGAAAAACCTTCTCAGTGCAGAAGTTCAGTCTGGACTGGGCAGAAGGTTTGGAGAACCAAGACATCAGTCTGGTGCTTCCGCTCTCATGCAGGGAGCTGAACTTGATCAGAGATGAGCAGCACAGTCTTCTCTCACTGCTTCATGTTTTCCATCCAACATTACAGAAGATCAGAGCAGAAGATCTGACTGTCTGGAAACTTCTGTTCATCTTTGATGGCCTGGATGAAAGCAGATTTTCACTGGGTTTCAACAAGCATCAGCTCATCTCTGATGTCACACAAGTATCGTCAGTTGGCGTGCTCCTGGTGAACCTCATCCAGGGGAACCTGCTTCCCTCAGCTCTCATCTGGATCACCTCCAGACCTGCAGCAGCCTATCAGATTCCTCCCTCGTGTGTTGACAGGATCACAGAAGTACGAGGCTTCACTGACTCCCAGAAGGAGGAGTACTTCAGGAGGAGGTTCAGTGATGAAGATCTGTCCAAGAGAATCATCTCACACATCAAGGCCTCCAGGAGCCTCCACATCATGTGTCTGATCCCAGTTTTCTGCTGGATCACTGCTATAGTTCTGGAGGACATGATGACCAGAGACCAGAGAGGAGAGCTGCCCCAAACCCTGACTGACCTCTACTCACACTTCCTGAGGTTTCAGATAAAGAGGAAGAAGCAGAAGTATGGAGGAAAGCAGAGACCAGAGGAACTGACTGAGGCTGATAAAGAACTCCTTCTGAAGTTGGGTCGGCTGGCGTTTGAACATCTGGAGAAAGGAAACATCATGTTCTACTCAGAAGACCTGGAGCGATGTGGACTGGACGTCTCCGAGGTGTCGGTGTACTCAGGAGTTTGTACAGAGATCTTCAAGAGAGAGAGTGTGATCTTCCAGAAATCAGTCTACTGCTTTGTTCATCTGAGCATTCAGGAGTTTCTGGCTGCCGTCTACATGTTCCACCGTTACACCAGGAAAGACACACGGTTATAAATAAGTTCCTAAAATATTCTGAACCAAACCCCTTTTCCAGGTTTCTTGGTTTTTGCAAAAAACAATCCAGCCACATCTCTTGATGACTTCCTCAGGAGAGCACTAATGAAATCTCTCAAAAGTAAAATGGCCACCTGGACTTGTTTGTTCGCTTCCTTCATGGTCTCTCTCTGGAGTCCAATCAGAGGATCTTGGGTGGACTGTTGGATCAGAGGAACAGCCACCCAGAAACCATCCAGAAGGTCCTCAACAACCTGAAGGAGGAGAACAGTGATGAAATCTCCCCAGACAGAAGCATCAACATCTTCCACTGTCTGATGGAGATGAAGGATCAGTCAGTCCATCAGGAGATCCAAGAGTTCCTGAAGTCAGGGGAGAATCAGAGAGGAGACTGTCAGAGATCCACTGTTCAGCTCTGGCCTACCTGCTGCAGATGTCAGAGGAGGTTCTGGATGAGCTGAACCTGCAGCAGTACAACACCTCAGATGAGGGACGACGTCGCCTGATTCCAGCTGTGAGGAACTGCAGGAAGGCGAGTAAGTAAAGATTTTTGGGGCCAGACATCGGCGTTTAAATCAAGCGAGTGGATCATGTCAGGTAGCAATACCCCCTCCAGTGGTCATTCCTTCAATTCTTTATCTCCATTGCAGCGTCCATAAATTAAAAACAACAACAATTCATCCAGAAATGTTCAACACTGGCTGGATATAAGTTCAAAGGTCAATCCAGACAAACCAACATAAGGCAGGAATAATAGGAGCCACAAGTTAACTGACTATCATGAAATTACTGTCATGTCATTAAATAACTTTTGTTTGTTTGTATACATCGTATTCGAACGACAGAAAAAACATTTTAACTAATGACACGTGACTATTTTGCTTCATTTGTTCAACGTAAAAACAGCCGGCCTCGTTGGTTTAAATGGGTGTTTTAGGTCTTTGTGGCGGTTCCGTTTGGAGCCTTTATGTGACCCACAAGTTGTTTGAGCCTTTCCACACCCGTTAGGTGGCAACTTCATCACTAGCAACAAAAGGTGCAGTGAAAATGATTTGAAGGGAAACAGGCAGATAGAACAGAAGCTGAGGGCAATCGATGCAACCAGAGACTCTGATGTCATCGATCGGATCGCTGAATTAAGACTTGACGCACCATCGTACAAATTGGATGAAATGCAAAATATCCAAAGAGCCGATAGACAGATAAAAAGATGCACGTTTCTTTAAACCATTTGCTATAATCATTTTAAATATTGAGTAATTATGAGCTGTTCTAAAATAAGACAAATGTTGAGAATAATTCAGTTGCATTTCAGATCTGATGGTCGTTCAAACTGTTGCTCTACGGTGTTGAATTTAGCTTTTCCAGGAAATGAGCTACATTTGTGTTGAGGTAGATTCTCAGATAAGTTGATGAGAAATCCCAAAGTTTGACTCACTATTTTTGTTTCATACACAACAGACTGTCTGGTAGTTTTCTTTCAACGAGTCATTGGGAAGTTGTGGCCTCAGCAATGACGTCAAACCCTTCTCATCTACGGGAGCTGAGCTTAAGCTGAACCAAAGCCTGACAGATGCCGGAGTAAAGTTACTGTCTTCTGCAATGATGCATCCAAACTGCAGACTGGAGACGCTCAGGTCAGGAGGCCTCTGTTGGTCTTTTCTAAATTTCTTTACATTTTCTGCTTTTCTCTTCATTTTCAGATTTAGAAATGTGTTTTTATTTGCCCCATTTATTCCTTTTCCAGGCTGAGGGGCTGCAGTTTATCAGAGATCAGCTGTGACTCTCTGGCCTCGGCGCTGAGGTCCAATCCCTCCCATCTGAGGGTTCTGGACCTGAGTCAGAACCAGCTGAAGGATCCAGGAGTGAAGCTGCTCTGTGGTTTTCTCCAGGATCCTCTCTGTGAGCTGGAGACTCTCAGGTCAGTCAGAGATGATCCAGTACTTTCCCAGGTGTAACTAGTTAGACAATAACTGTTTCCATGTTTGATCTTTGTTATAAACGTAGTGTTACAGTTCTCAGAAAAAAGACCACACAGGACAGATTTGCAGTATTAAATTGGTTGTGGAAATCTGTCCCATGTGAGGATGGTCATCAATGACTAGAAAGGAAGTATCAGTTGTAGATTTGTCTTGTTTTATTTTAGGCTGGCCACAAACCGCCCAAACATTCAGACCAATCAAAAATGGTTCTTCCTGTCTTTTAAAGATCAGAAGGAAAACTAGAAAACCCCAAAAGAAAGCTGCTGCAGTGTGCCATGCCCCTTCTCTCCTGAGAAAAGCCATCCCAAAAAAGAGAAAAGCCCAAGTGTGAAGTGAGCACCCTGTTAAACCTTGGTACCGAAAGCCTGCAGTCATTCTCATCTGAGGTGGCTTCATTCCAGCCAGAAGCCCAAACCTGCCTCCCTCTTAAGGGGCAGCAGGTCAGTCCAACCACAGAAACCTTCATGAAGATCTGAAGCTTTCAGCATCCACAATTGTTGCACCTCACTTCCATTGGAGTCCAAA
>NW_026622378.1:0-8982 GCF_003711565.1 Takifugu flavidus
TTTCCCCCGAGAAAACGTCAAAAACGTCGTAATGTGAGCGCAGCATGAGTTTTCAGGTGATCATGTTGAATTTACACTCTGTTTTGAGAAACTTGTATATCCTGACCAAAAGTGATGGTTTCCCCACGAGAAAACGTAAGAAACGTCATAATGTGACCGCAGCATGAGTTTTCAGGTGATCATGTTGCATTCCACCTCTGTTTTGAAATAAATGTATCTCCTGACCAAAAGTGATGGTTTCCCCACGAGAAAACGTCAGAAACGTAATATTTGACCGCAGCATGAGTTTTTAGGTGATTATGTTTCATTCACATCTGTTTTGAAATAACTTGTATCTCCTGACCAAAAGTGATGGTTTCCCCACGGAAACGTCAAAAACGTCATAATGTGAGCGCAGCATGAGTTTTCAGATGATCATGTTGCATTCACCTCTGTTTTGAAATAAATGTATCTCCTGACCAAAAGTGATGGTTTCACCACGAGAAAACGTCAACAACGTCATATTGTGACCGCACTGAGTTTTTCAGGTGATCATGTTGCATTTACATATCTGTTTTGAGAAACTTGTATCTCCTGACCAAAAGTGATGTTTTCCCCACTGTGTGAAACGTCAGAAAACTTCATAATGTGAGCGCAGCATGAGTTTTCGGTGATCATGTTGAATTTACCTCTGTTTTTGAGAAACTTGTATATCCTGACCAAAAGTGATGGTTTCCCCACGAGAAAACGTCAGAAAACGTCAAATGTGACCGCAGCATGAGTTTTCAGAGCTGCTCATGTTGCATTCACCTCTGTTCAGAATAAATGTATCTCCTGACCAAAAGTGATGGTTTCCCCCCCACGAGAAAACGTCAAAAACGTCATATTGTGACCGCAGCATGAGTTTTCAGTGATAATGTTGCATTTACAAATCTGTTTTGATAACTTGTATCTCCTGACCAAAGTGATGGTTTCCCCACGAGAAAACGTCAGAAACGTCATAATGTGACCGCAAGCATGAGTTTTCAGGTGATCATGTTGCATTCACACTCTGTTTTGAAATAAATGTATCTCCTGACCAAAAGTGATGGTTTCCCCACGAGAAAACGTCAAAAACGTCATAATTGACCGCGAGCATGTGAGTTTTCCAGGTGAATCATGTTGCATTCACCTCTGTTTTGAGAAACTTGTATATCCTGACCAAAAGTGATGGTTTCCCCCCCACGAGAACCATCAAAAACGTCATAATGTGAGCGCAGCATGAGTTTTCAGGTGATCATGTTGCATTCACCTCTGTTTTGAAATAAATGTATATCCTGATGCCCAAAGTGATGTGTTTCCCCACGAGAAAACGTCAGAACGTCATAATGTGAGCGCAGCATGAGTTTTCAGGTGATCATGTTGAATTTACCTCTGTTTTGAGAAACTAGTATATCCTGACCAAAAGTGATGGTTTCCCCACGAGAAAACGTCAGAAACGTCATAATGTGAGCGCAGCATGAGTTTTCAAGTGATCATGTTGCATTCACCTCTGTTTTGAAATAAATGTATCTCCTGATGCCCAAAGTGATGTGTTTCCCCACGAGAAAACGTCAGAACGTCATAATGTGAGCGCAGCATGAGTTTTCAGGTGATCATGTTGAATTTACCTCTGTTTTGAGAAACTAGTATATCCTGACCAAAAGTGATGGTTTCCCCACGAGAAAACGTCAGAAACGTCATAATGTGAGCGCAGCATGAGTTTTTCAAGTGATCATGTTGCATTCACCTCTGTTTTGAAATAAATGTATCTCCTGACGCAAAAGTGATGGTTTCGCCACGAAAAACGTCAAAAACGTCATAATGTGAGCGCAGCATGAGTTTTCAGGTGATCATGTTGAATTTACCTCTGTTTTGAGAAAGCTTGTATATCCTGACCAAAATGTGATGGTTTCCCCACGAGAAACGTCAGAAACGTCATAATGGACCGCAGCATGAGTTTTCAGGTGATCATGTTGCATTCACCTCGTTTTGAAATAAATGTATCTCTCTGACCAAAAGTGATGGTTTCCCCACGAGAAAACGTCAGAAACGTAATAATTTGACCGCAGCATGAGTTTTTAGGTGATAATGTTTTCATTCACATCTGTTTTTGAAATATAAATGATCTTCCTGACCAAAAGTGATGGTTTCCCACGAGAAAACGTCAAATAACGTCATAATGTGAGCGCAGAATGAGTTTTCAGATGATCATGTTGCATTCACCTCTGTTTTGAAATAAAGTATCTCCTGACCAAAAGTGATGGTTTCCCCACGAGAAAAACGTCATAAACGTCGTGTTAATGTGACCGCAGCATGAGTTTTCAGCTGCTCATGTTGCATTCACCTCTGTTTTGAAATAAATGTATCTCCTGACCAAAAGGGATGGTTTTCCCCACCGAGAAACGTCAAAAACGTCATAATGTGGCGCAGCATGAGTTTTCAGGTGATCATGTTGAATTTACCTCTGTTTTGAGAAACTTGTATATCCTGACCAAAGTGATGGTTTCCCCACGAGAAAACGTCAAAACGTCATAATGTGACCGCAGCATGAGTTTTCAGTGATCATGTGTTGCATTCACCTCTGTTTTGTGAATAAAGTATCTCCTGACCAAAAGTGATGGTTTCCCCCCCACGAGAAACGTCAGAAACGTCATAATGTGACCGCAGCATGAGTTTTTCAGGTCATCATGTTGCATTCACCTCTGTTTTGAAATAAATGTATCTCCTGACCAAAAGTGATGGTTTCCCCACGAGAAAACGTCAAAAACGTCATAATGTGACCGCAGCATGAGTTTTCAGGTGATCTGTCTGCATTCACCTCTGTTTTGAGAAACTTGTATATCCTGACCAAAAGTGATGGTTTCCCCACGAGAAACGTCAGAAACGTCATAATGTGAGCGCAGCATGATTTTCAGGTGTCATGTTGCATTCACCTCTGTTTTGAAATAATGTATCCTCTCCTGACCAAAAGTGATGGTTTCCCCACGAGAAAACGTCAAAAACGTCATAATGTGAGCGCAGCATGAGTTTTCAGTGATCATGTTGAATTTACCTCTGTTTTGAGAAACTTGTATATCCTGACCAAAAGTGATGGTTCCTCCCACGAGAAAACGTCAGAAACGTCATAATGTGACTGCAGCATGAGTTTTCAGGTGATCATGTTGCATTCACCTCTGTTTGGAAATAAATGTATCTCCTGACCAAAAGATGGGTTTTCCCCACGAGAAAACGTCAGAAAGGTAATAATTTGAGACCGCAGCATGATTTTTAGGGTGATAAGTTTCATTCACATCTGTTTTGAAATAAAATGTTATCTCCTGACCAAAAGTGATGGTTCCCCACGAGAAAACGTCAAAAACGTCCATAATGTGAAGCGCAAGCATGAGTTTTCAGATGATCATGTTGCATTCACCTCTGTTTTGAAATAAATGTATCTCCTGACCAAAAGTGATGGTTTCCCCCCACGAGAAAACTTCAAAAACGTCATAATTGAGCGCCGCATGAGTTTTCAGGTGATCATGTTGCATTTACATCCTGTTTTGAAATAAATGTATCTCCTGACCAAAGTGATGGTTTCCCACGAGAAAACGTCAAAAACTCATAATGTGACCGCAGCAGGATTTCAGTTGATCATGTTGAATTTACCTCTGTTTTGAGAAACTTGTTATCCTGACCAAAAGTGATTGTTTCCCCCCACTAGAAAACGTCAAAACGTCATAATGTGAGCGCAGCATGAGTTTTCAGGTGATCATGTTGATTTTACCTGTGTTTTGAGAAACTAGTATATCCTGACCAAAAGTGATGGTTTTCCCCCCGAAAACGTCAGAAACGTCCATATGTGACCGCAGCATGATTTTTCAGGTGATCATGTTGCATTCACCTCTGTTTTGAAATAAATGTATATCCTGACCAAAAGTGATGGTTTCCCCACGAGAAAACGTCAGAAACGTCATAATGTGAGCGCAGCATGAGTTTTCAGGTGATCATGTTGAATTTACCTCTGTTTTGAGAAACTAGTATATCCTGACCAAAAGTGATGGTTTCCCCACGAGAAAACGTAGAAACGTCATAATGTGAGCGCAGCATGAGTTTTCAGTGATCATGTTGCATTCACCTCTGTTTTGAAATAAATGTATCTCCTGACACAAAAGTGATGGTTCCCCACGAGAAAACGTCAAAAACGTCGCTGCGTGAGTGCAGCATGAGTTTTCAGGTGATCATGTTGAATTAACCTCTGTTTTGAGAAACTTGTATATCCTGACCAAAAGTGATGGTTTCCCCACGAGAAAACGTCAGAAACGTCATAATGTGACCGCAGCATGAGTTTTCAGGTGATCATGTTGCATTCACCTCTGTTTTGAAATAAATGTCTCTCCTGACCAAAAGTGATGGTTTCCCCACGAGAAAACGTCAGAAACGTAATAATTTGACCGCAGCATGAGTTTTTAGGTGATAATGTTTCATTCACATCTGTTTTGAAATAAATGTATCTCCTGACCAAAAGTGATGGTTTCCCCACGAGAAAACGTCAAAAACGTCATAATGTGAGCGCAGCATGAGTTTTCAGATGATCATGTTGCATTCACCTCTGTTTTGAAATAAATGTATCTCCTGACAAAGTGATGGTTTCACCACGAGAAAACGTCAACAACGTCATATTGTGACCGAGCAGCATGAGTTTTCAGGTGATCATGTTGCATTTACATCTGTTTTGAGAAACTGTATCTCCTGACCAAAAGTGATGGTTTCCCCACGACGAAAACGTCAGAAACGTCATAATGTGAGCGCAGCATGATGAGTTTTCAGGTGATCATGTTGAATTTACCTCTGTTTTGAGAAACTGTATATCCTGACCAAAAAGTGAGGTTTCCCCACGAGAAAACGTCAGAAACGTCATAATGTGACCGCAGCATGAGTTTTCAGCTGCTCATGTTGCATTCACCTCTGTTTTGAAATAAATGTATCTCCTGAACAAAAGTGATGGTTCCCACGAGAAAACGTCAAAAACGTCATATTGTGACCGCAGCATGAGTTTTCAGGTGATAATGTTGCATTTACATCTGTTTTGAGAAACTTGTATCTCCTGACCAAAAGTGATGGTTTCCCCACGAGAAAACGTCAGAAACGAAATCATAATGTGACGGCAGCATGAGTTTTCAGGTGATCATGTTGAATTTACCTCTGTTTTGAGAAACTTGTATATCCTGACCAAAAGTGATGGTTTCCCCACGGAAAACGTCAGAAACGTCATAATGTGACCGCAGCATGAGTTTTCAGGTGATCATGTTGCAATTCACCTCTGTTTTGAAATAAATGTATCTCCTGACCAAAAGTGATGGTTTCCCCACGAGAAAACGTCAAAAACGTCATAATGTGACCGCAGAGATGCAGCATTAGTTTCAGGATCATGTTGCATTCACCTCTGTTTTGAGAAACTTGTATATCCTGGACCAAAAGTGATGGTTTCCCCACGAGAAAACATCAAAAACGTCATAATGTGAGCGCAGCATGAGTTTTCAGGTGATCATGTTGCATTCACCTCTGTTTTGAAATAAATGTATATCCTGACCAAAAGTGATGGTTTCCCCACGAGAAAACGTCAGAAACGTCATAATGTGAGCGCAGCATGAGTTTTCAGGTGATCATGTTGAATTTACCTCTGTTTTGAGAAACTAGTATACTGACCAAAAGTGATGGTTTCCCCACGAGAAAACGTCAGAAACGTCATAATGTGAGCGCAGCATGAGTTTTCAGTGATCATGTTGCATTCACCTCTGGTTTGAAATAAATGTATCTCCTGACCAAAAGTGATGGTTTCCCCACGAGAAAACGTCAAAAACGTCATAATGTGAGCGCAGCATGAGTTTTCAGGTGATCATGTTGAATTTACCTCTGTTTTGAGAAAAACTGTATATCCTGACCAAAAGTGATGGTTTCCCCACGAGAAAACGTCAGAAACGTCATAATGTGACCGCAGCATGAGTTTTCAGGTGATCATGTTGCATTCACCTCTGTTTTGAAATAAATGTATTCTCCTGACCAAAAGTGATGGTTTCCCCACGAGAAAACGTCAGAAACGTCATAATGTGACCGCAGCATGAGTTTTCAGCTGCTCATGTTGCATTCACCTCGTTTTGAAATAAATGTATCTCCTGACCAAAAGTGATGTTTCCCACGAGAAAACGTCAAAAACGTCATAATGTGAGCGCAGCATGAGTTTTCAGGTGATCATGTTGAATTACCTCGTTTTGAGAAAATTGTATATCCTGACAAAAAGTGATGGTTTCCCCACGAGAAAACGTCAAAAACGTCATAATGTGACGCAGCATGAGTTTTCAGGTGATCATGTTGCATTCACCTCTGTTTTGAAATAAATGTATCTCCTGACCAAAAGTGATGGTTTCCCCACGAGAAAACGTCAGAACGTCATAATGTGACCGCAGCATGAGTTTTCAGGTCATCATGTTGCATTCACCTCTGTTTTGAAATAAATGTATCTCCTGACCAAAAGTGATGGTTTCCCCACAGAAAACGTCAAAAACGTCATAATGTGACCGCAGCATGAGTTTTCAGGTGATCATGTTGCATTCACCTCTGTTTTGAGAAACTTGTATATCCTGACCAAAAGTGATGGTTTCCCCACGAGAAAACATCAAAAACGTCATAATGTGAGCGCAGCATGAGTTTTCAGGTGATCATGTTGCATTCACCTCTGTTTTGAAATAAATGTATATCCTGACCAAAAGTGATGGTTTCCCCACGAGAAAACGTCAGAAACGTCATAATGTGACCGCAGCATGAGTTTTCAGGTGATCATGTTGCATTCACCTCTGTTTTGAAATAAATGTATCTCCTGACCAAAAGTGATGGTTTCCCCACGAGAAAACGTCAAAAACGTCATAATGTGAGCGCAGCATGAGTTTTCAGATGATCATGTTGCATTCACCTCTGTTTTGAAATAAATGTATCTCCTGACCAAAAGTGATGGTTCCCCCACGAGAAAACGTCAAAAACGTCATAATGTGAGCGCAGCATGAGTTTTCAGGTGATCATGTTGCATTTACATCTGTTTTGAAATAAATGTATCTCCTGACCAAAAGTGATGGTTTCCCCACGAGAAAACGTCAAAAACGTCATATTGTGACCGCAGCATGAGTTTTCAGGTGATCATGTTGAATTTACCTCTGTTTTGAGAAACTTGTATATCCTGACCAAAAGTGATTGTTTCCCCACTAGAAAACGTCAAAAACGTCATAATGTGAGCGCAGCATGAGTTTTCAGGTGATCATGTTGAATTTACCTCTGTTTTGAGAAACTGTATCTCCTGACCAAAAGTGATGGTTTCCCCACGAGAAAACGTCAGAAACGTCATAATGTGACCGCAGCATGAGTTTTCAGGTGATCATGTTGAATTTACCTCTGTTTTGAGAAACTTGTATATCCTGACCAAAAGTGATGGTTTCCCCACGAGAAAACGTCAGAAACGTCATAATGTGAGCGCAGCATGAGTTTTCAGGTGATCATGTTGCATTCACCTCTGTTTTGAAATAAATGTATCTCCTGACCAAAAGTGATGGTTTCCCCACGAGAAAACGTCAAAAACGTCATAATGTGAGCGCAGCATGAGTTTTCAGATGATCATGTTGCATTCACCTCTGTTTTGAAATAAATGTATCTCCTGACCAAAAGTGATGGTTTCCCCACGAGAAAACGTCAGAAACGTCATATTGTGACCGCAGCATGAGTTTTCAGGTGATCATGTTGAATTTACCTCTGTTTTGAGAAACTTGTATATCCTGACCAAAAGTGATGGTTTCCCCACGAGAAAACGTCAGAAACGTCATAATGTGAGCGCAGCATGAGTTTTCAGGTGATCATGTTGCATTCACCTCTGTTTTGAAATAAATGTATCTCCTGACCAAAAGTGATGGTTTCCCCCACGAGAAAACGTCAGAAACGTAATAATTTGACCGCAGCATGAGTTTTTAGGTGATAATGTTTCATTCACATCTGTTTTGAAATAAATGTATCTCCTGACCAAAAGTGATGGTTTCCCCACGAGAAAACGTCAAAAACGTCATAATGTGAGCGCAGCATGAGTTTTCAGATGATCATGTTGCATTCACCTCTGTTTTGAAATAAATGTATCTCCTGACCAAAAGTGATGGTTTCCCCACGAGAAAACGTCAAAAACGTCATAATGTGAGCGCAGCATGAGTTTTCAGATGATCATGTTGCATTCACCTCTGTTTTGAAATAAATGTATCTCCTGACCAAAAGTGATGGTTTCCCCACGAGAAAACGTCAAAAACGTCATATTGTGACCGCAGCATGAGTTTTCAGGTGATCATGTTGCATTTACCTCTGTTTTGAAATAAATGTATCTCCTGACCAAAAGTGATGTTTTCCCCCCACGAGAAAACGTCAGAAACGTCATAATGTGACCGCAGCATGAGTTTTCAGGTGATCATGTTGAATTTACCTCTTTTTGAGAAACTTGTATATCCTGACCAAAAGTGATGGTTTCCCCACGAGAAAACGTCAGAAACGTCATAATGTGACCGCAGCATGAGTTTTCAGGTGATCATGTTGCATTCACCTCTGTTTTGAAATAAATGTATCTCCTGACCAAAAGTGATGGTTTCCCCACGAGAAAACGTCAGAAACGTCATAATGTGACCGCAGCATGAGTTTTCAGGTCATCATGTTGCATTCACCTCTGTTTTGAAATAAATGTATCTCCTGACCAAAAGTGATGGTGTTGTAAATCTTCTCCTGGTGGTTGCCAAGATGTGTTGATGAGGAAGGAATCTTCGCAGACACCGACTTGGTTATCAAAGATGTTTATTGGAGAGAACAGTCAGGTATCAATCGGACACTGCAGATTGTCCGAGGGAGGTCTCGAGGTCCCGATGGTGAAGAACTCCGAGGTGTCTTCATCGTCACCTCCTTCTTATACAGTCGAGTAAACACATTCTCTAC
>NW_026622379.1:0-7530 GCF_003711565.1 Takifugu flavidus
TCCAGAGGGACTTTAACCTTTGATGTACTAAGATCAGAGCCTGTATATAATATAAATATATGTATAAATGTATTTAATATAAATGATCTGATCCTGAAATTTTTTTGAAGGATTCTTTATCATGGTTGTCATAGATCTGTTGATCTGAATGTTTTTCTAGTAAGATAGGTTTTAGCAACTGTTTTACTATTTCCCATCTGTAGATGTTTGCTACAACTGTCACAACTTTAGTCCTCAATCATGCAGTTGACTAGTCTCTAAATTGCCCAAAGCACTGTGTGAGTATGGGTGGAAAAGGTTAAGGTTTAAAGTGATTTTTGTCTTTTAAGGTTCCCTCACCTTTCTTTTTACTGCAGTGGTACCAGTGTTCTCCAGAACGACTTGGAGAATCAGTCAAGTCATTGTTCATCCAGTGCCACCTGGACT
Source organism: Takifugu flavidus (assembly GCF_003711565.1). Classification (NCBI taxonomy): domain Eukaryota; kingdom Metazoa; phylum Chordata; class Actinopteri; order Tetraodontiformes; family Tetraodontidae; genus Takifugu; species Takifugu flavidus. Next base: position 427 of record NW_026622379.1, read on the forward strand.
CAGGAACAAGTGCTTTCCTCAAGCGGAGCATAGAGAAGTCTGGTTGGATGTTTACCCAACTCTACCACTCATTTGTATCAGCCATCCTTAGCCCTCTGGTCTCCCGCACTTCTTAATGGGTAAGCATCAGTGCAGACATGTTTCCACTTCTGGTATCTTTAACTAACCTCCGCTCTTTCTTAATGACTCAGGTTTCTTGTCTCTGGTCTGGCTCCATGTTTGTGTTTTCTTCTGAGCAGTTCCAGCGATTGTTGCAGATCCATCCAGAGTGGAGGGCTGACAGACTTCTGGACTTGGGAGCTGGAGATGGAGGAGTCACTAAAGTGATGGCCGCTCATTTCAGTGAGGTCTATGTAACTGAAGTTTCACTGCCCATGAAATGGAATCTACAGAGGAGAAATTACAAGTGAGTTCTACAGTTTATCTGTAAACCTCAACAGAATTATAGACAAAAGATTTTGAATCCAAATTAGTGACAGCATTTAATCCATCCTCTACAAATCAGTGTTGGAACACATACAAGCCAGGCAAAGAAGTAGTGGACAAGACTTACTGTGACTGTGACTGGGAGAACTAGAGATTCTTTTAATTATTCAATTATTTTAGTTGATATTTATTTTTTAGACTGAGCACATTCCTCATATGTTTATTACTGTATATCCAGAGATGCCACAGTGATTGTATTTCAATGAGGTCGACATCATCATTGCATTTTTCCACCCACGTTTTCATTTTAACCACAGCAAATAAAAATTTCATTAATCTCAGATTTTTCATTGTCAGGTTTGGCATGTAAGTGATATTTACTTGGATATTACCTAGCATGTTTTGACCTGCTGTTTCTTGAAATCTTCCACTACAAAAAATAAGTGCATTGCTGCCCTAGAAAAAATGTGTAGTACTGCTTACACAATAGTAAATAAGATCATGTCACAGGTCACCTATGGTAGATTTATGAGAGTTACAGGCATTAACTGTGTTTTTATTAGCATGTATATATGATAAGAAAAACTTGATGGAACCCAACAATTAAGTAATATTATGGTACATTATTAAGACCAAATATTACTCCCTTTTTCAGACGGTATCTTTTTCCAAGGTTTAAATGGCTGTACTATACTAAATGTGTTTGTTAGAAATTACAGATTTTAAAGATGTGGTATAAGATTAGTGCAACATTATTTTGAATAATTTCCAAGAATATAGGCACTCTTCATTGTAACATTTAATAACCTGATTGCCTTATTTGACTGTTTTTTTTTCATGCTCAGAGTTCTCGGTATAGATGAGTGGCACCAGACTGGTTTTAAATACGATGTGATCAGCTGTCTGAATTTGCTCGACCGCTGCGACAACCCTCTGCTTCTTTTGCGCAACATCCAATGGTCATTAGTTCCCGACACAGGGAGACTCATCTTGGCAGTTGTACTTCCATTTCAGCCTTATGTGGAAGTTGGTGAGTCTGACTCATTAGTACACTACATTATAAATAATAAGTGTTTATTTACAAAGCATTTTCATTGTATTATTTTTATTTATTTTAGGTGGAAAATGGCAACGCCCCAAAGAACATCTCAGAATGAAGGGAAAACTGTGGGAGGATCAAGTAACAGAATTATCCACTGAGGTCTTTTGGAGGCTAGGGTTTGAAGTGGAGGCTGTGACTCGGTTGCCATACCTTTGTGAAGGGGACATGTACAAGGATTATTACGTTCTGGATGATGCAGTGTTTGTGCTGAAGGTCAGAGGAAAAGTTATGAATCTGCTCAATGAAACCTCTGACATCAATTATTGTGAATGAAATTTAGTATAATTCAAATAATCATTTTTAATTTTTAAGCATTATTCATAAAGAGTATATCTGACTTTAAATGGTTAGTCAGGTGTGAAATAATGGTAATGTAAGTACAATGCAAATGCAAATTTATTGTGATTACAGGAGAAAAAATGGAAAAAGATTGAGTGTGCCTATATTGAAATGAAAATACACCATCAAAGACATATCAACATTTCTATGCATTTGTAGTGAGATTTTTTATTTTCTTTATATTTACTATCAGTGCCATTGCTGTCTGTTATTAGTGGACATACTCACGATTGAATATTTTTTACATTTCTATATGTATGTGTATAATACGTACATGTATATGTGTGTAGATATGTGTGTATGTCATACTGGGAAAAAAAAGTGTTACAATCTTAAAAATTCAAATTGCAATGTAGCAGTCATACCTGACTATTAATGATATACTTAAAAGGCAACATTTAACCAAAAGAAAAGTGCATGTTGCATCATCATGTGATGAGAGTAGTGTGTTTTGTCAAAAAAAAAGGTATATATAAGCTGTACAGATAAAGAAAAAAAACAATTTCCACTCTCTGTCAACATAGCTGTGTGTCATTCATTTTGTCAACAAAGACCACAGTAAAAAAAAAAATGTTAAAAGTGATAGTTTCCTCATAACACTAGCACATTAATGCAGGGTTGGTGATTAGTCCATGAGACATTCAAAGAAGGGTGTGACAGGTGTTCAGTAGTGTAGATTCTTGCTCCCAAGATGTCATCAAGGTACACAAAAAGGAAAGGCAGTTCAAGCACAACAGAGTTCATAAAGCGTTGAAATGATTGGATGGCATTTATAAGGCCAAACATCATCCTCAGCAACTCAGGGTGACCAGTGTGGGGGGAAAAAAATACAACTTTTTACAGTGGAATTTTAGCCGTTTGGAGAAGTAAACGATGAATCTACGTTACTGCGTAGGAGATGGTTTATTCCAGTCAGTCGGTCAGGATACATACACGGATGCATGCAGAGAGATCTCTACTAAGCGTACACAGTTCTGATCTTATATAGCCGAAGGCCCGCCTCCGAGGCGCGGACACAGGACGTCAACACAGCGTGTGTGCGCTGCATGCACCGCATGTGTTTGGTGCCTTCACAGCATGTGTTCAGGCTGGAGCAAGAAGTTGAATGGCTGAGAATGTGTGTGTGTGTGTCCTGCCCCCTCAGTCGTTTGACCTAGGTCTCCTTTGAACCTCAGGGCGCCTTTGTTTCCTGTAAATGCATGAGGTGGCAAACGGACTCATCTGGGGTCCCAGTCTCCACCACACCCTTCCTAAATTTCCATTTCAACCCTTCCTGTTGTACTCAATTTACATTTCGCACTCAAATTCCATTTCAGTGTCAACACAATGGTGTGTTGTTAAACGATCACAGACCACAGCAAAAAATACCTGGCACAGCTCACAAGATCAAAGCACCCTATAGGCAACATTTGTTGATTGTGGCCTCTAAAATGTTGGTGCTCCTCTTCAGGTTGTTGGATATTGTTAGGAATTGGAACACACTGTCAATCCAGAGCATTCCAAACATGCACACACACACACATACACACACACACACAAGAGTTATGATAACTGTAATGCGATTCTGCTTCCTTGTGTGTACGCATCCGTAAATGTGTGTCTGTGCGGAGTGAGTGTTAGTGGAGTTCGGGTTGCTGGTCACCTGATTGGTTTCTACAGTGGTCCAAGGATTTAAAAGCTCCACCTAAATTTCAAGATGGGCTCTCCACCTTTCTCCCAAGTGGCACTTCCGGCACGATCTCAATGTACAGAATTGAAAATGGATGATTCATTTTGTAGACAGTATGAGGTGATAATCCCTTTTCTTTGGGTCTATTTTCTCCTATTTTCTTTGTCCAATTTTCTTTGTCCAATTTACCTTCTCAATTGTTTATGGCGAGTTCCAGATTTCAGTGTCTGCAGTTGCAACAGCCTGGACCTCACCTTATCCTTGGAAATGATTTAGGTGGGGCAGGGTAGCTCAAATTGATGAAAACTTTGTTGCATCAGATTCGACTTCTATTTTCCATTTATGCTATCACTCACTCTCAGACCCGGAAATTCAGAGACATGGTAGTTCAGAAAAATGATACTACACAAGGACTGTCCACCCTTCTGCTTATCATCTTCGTGATGATGCACTGGAGGATGGGCACACCTCTTTTTAGGTGAATGTCTGAAAAATTTGGAAATCATGTTTAACCCTGATGCCTATCTGGCAGATCTATCCAGTCCAGTTAAATCAGATGTCATTGATCTCATAAGTCATCTTGACCTTCTTAGTGAAGTACTATTTCAAATGACAGTGCTAATTCACAACATTAATGATTGGCAGGCCAAGAAAATTAAGCAGCACACCAATGCAGGAGAAGGCCCAGTACTTGCTTGACTGTGGTTTTGCTGTTCCTAGTGACAGTCATTGGAGCTCCCCATCTCTGTTAGTCCCCAAGTCACTGATGATCAATGTTTGTCATGATTCCACTGAGGTTAATGACATCACAAAATGGTGATGCCTTTAGGTCTTAGAAAGGCCCCAGCCATTTTCCAACAACTAATGAAAACTGTGGTGTTGCTCGTTTCAACGTCTACCTAGATAACATCGTGGCCTACTCCTCATGCCAGAGCATGCGCAGTCTCGCCAAGAAATCTTTGATTGTTTGGTGTCTGCTTCCTTCAAAATGTTCACATGTCTTTTTGGCAATTCTAAGTCAAGTCTCAAGTCCTTGTCGGAGGAAGCTTGGTCAGGTCTGAAGTCCTTGGTCATGAGTCAAAGTCAAGTCTTAAGTTTCTTCTGGTTATGATGAGCCTTCTAATATCTGCTGCTATGCAGTCTGCTAAAAACACTGCACACCTATATCTAAATTATTTTTTGAATTATAGAAATTCAAGGCATTTACTGTATTATTATCACTCCTTTTTGTGGAACCAGTCACCTGTGTTGTTTGTTTGAATGCACAAAGCAAGATGTACTTCCTAAGGAGACTACAATCCTACAACATCTGCAGCAAATTTCTGCAGAGATTTTACTAGTCTGTGGCTGCCAGTGTCCTCTTTTACGCTGTGGTGTGCTGAGGGGCAGCATATCCAAGAAGGACACATCCAGGCTAGATAAACTGATTAAAGGAGCCAGTTCTGTGGTTAGCATGAAGTTGAAGCTACCATACTGTGCGACATTTACTTGTGTGACACATGCACACACAGAAATGGACAACTGGTGCAATATAGTTGATATGTATATATACCTTCTTCTCTTCCATAGTGCAATAACTCAACCATATGTCCTGTGTGATGCTCTTTCTGCTCTTTCTACATTGAGCTCTTTGCATGCCTTTTCTAGAAAGCTAGGCAGTCTGCTGCTTGTTGATTAGAGGATACCTGGACATAGCAAATGAGCTCAGTCTTGACAGATAATACATGTTCATTGTTGGGGAGAAAGTGATCAGTTTTGTTCCCGTGCTGTTGCCATCAGAGGAATGAGACGGAAGCTTCAGTTTACTTGCTGCAAGGGCAACCACATGTCTGCAGTGTGGGCTACAAGTGTGGGCCCTGGTGAGGTTTATTCTTATACTAGCACACGAACATGTAAGATTACAATAAGCGTAAGTGTAAGCGTCATGTGATAAAGCATAAGCATCACATGATAAAACAAGCATGATATATACAAAAGGAACATATAAGAAAATGGGGGATGGAGTGTCACAGGATGTTCAGGTTGTCCCCTGCTATCCTGAGGTGATAGAACATCAGCTAAAGTAGGTCAGGGTTCTGGTCAGGAGTGATAATAAGTAGTTATATGAACAGTTTGAACCTAACATTCATCCTTTGGCTTTTCTTCCTCACGACAGTGAAAAGGCTTGGATTTTTAACAGTTGGCTCATCCTCGTCATCCTCTCCACTACTCCTCTCAGCAAGTATGGTGACTTCCTGGTCCTCAGCCAAGACCAGGTCTGAAAAAGTCGATGTTGACCGTGGTGATAATTAAGTTAATGAACGATAAGTAAGACTGAATTATGTTACTGATGCTTTTGGAAGTGAGAAAAGATGGTGCCTGGCTTGAAAAGTTGGGAGAAGGAAATATATACAATGTATTAAATTAACTATTTGGTGCCCGAAACTATCAAGTTAAGAATGATGCTTGTGATGATAATGAGTTGCAATTGTGTACATTCAACTACATACAGTATATCATCTCCTTCATCTCACTCTTGACTACATCTGGTGCAAAGACATTTTAATCTAGCCAAAAGAATCAGATTGATGGGTATAGTAACATAGACATCGTGTAGACCAGGAGCCACCAACCGGTCTGGTCTGGTCCGGACTCAGAAGCAATAATGCACGAACCCAGATCTCGAATTCGTTCATTACTGGAGAAATTTAAATTTGATAAGTTTATTCTATTTCAATTGCCTTTCTAATGTTTACAACCAATGCCGTAATCACTACAAAGCGGAGCCGGTTAAGACCAGGAAAGGAACGGTCCATTGTGTAAGAGTCAAGCCATTCCTCAACTGAACACGCCTCTGCATTCCATGCAATAAACATATTGGTACTCTCATTTGTTCGGAGGTGGAAGACGAGAGCGATAGAGAGGCAGAGAATGGAGGTGAGCCAGAGACAGGTAAAGAAATGGGTAAGTGAGATAGAAATGGTAGTGTACTGTCTAAGAAAAAAGGCAAAAATTAACAGTAAAAATAGAGCCTTCACCTGATCATTATTTATGCTCATCCTTCCTCCTGGCAGTTCAAAACCTGTTGGGGTCCAGGGTTCCAGGTTGTGTTTGGGTTTTCCTGCAGGGGGCGTGGAGGAGTCATTAGTGGCAACAGCTCTTGTGGCAGGCAGGCGCACCTGTCAGCAATTTCCATCAGGCCACCTATTTAAGGAGGGCGTGCGTGCCGATCAGGGTCGGAGTGTTTTGCTGTCTTGTTTTGGTGTGTTAGTTTGAGGTCTCCATGCCGTCCTGCTGGACCTGTAAATGTGCATAACCTGACTCCTGTGCTGGGTCTGCGCTGGAGCTCTCTGTGTGCCCCGGAAGATTGAACTAGTGCTTCCCTGCAGTCCAGGAGGACTACCAGTTTGATTTGTTTAGTTTAATAAAACCTATTTTTGGACTTTTTATCACTGTAAAAACCCTACCTTAACAAAATCTATGTTATGCTCAGAGACTTTAGAATTAAAAGTATGAACTGTCACTATGACACTGTTAGGTTCAAACGACCTGAAACATGAGAAAAACAAATGAGGCAAAGACAACAGTT
>NW_026622380.1:0-9200 GCF_003711565.1 Takifugu flavidus
GGGCCCCATCAGTAGCAGTAGAAATAACCTTTATAATTGATAATTTTATCTTTTATTATTGATATTTTGTAACACATGACTGAAGAAAATTTAAATCTCAAACATAATGATTCACTTCCTCTGTTGAAAGGTGACAACAGAGATGTTCAGAACAATGATTTAACTTTAGTCACCATGTAGTCCCATTAAGGACTTCCCAAATCTTTGAAAGGAATAAATTATGTATGAATAAAAGTAGTTTCAAAATGCTATTGGGTTAAAACAGGAAGGATGTTGAACTAGAAATATTGAGAACACAGTAAACCTAACAAACAAATGTATTTTTTGCCCCACAGTGCTGATCCATTGTATCAACAGCACGATGACACCTCAGAGTTCAACAATAATTTCCAGCAGCCCGGACATCATACTCGAAAACGAAAGAGATACTGGATAGAGGATGAGATGTCCGAACTGATGGATAGTGTAGATATGTAAGAACAATTTCTATTATGTAGTTTTATTTCACAGTTTACATTTCTTTTTAAGTAAATACTCTACATGTTAACTCTCACATACTGGACACATTGCTTCATGGATCTCTGGTCACTTTTTTCGTTGAAAGGCCGGCAAAAAGGCCAAGACTGGAGGAGCCCATAGGCTGGGGCAGTTCACAGCCACAGGGATGGGGAAGCGACCAGGCCCAAAGCACAGCAGACCAGCCACATCAGGGCTTTGAGAGAAAGCAGCCCAGCGAACTCACAAGAACCCAACAACAACACTGGTATGACAACATAAAGAGGTTTTGGCAAAAAAAAGCACCAAACCACCTTTGGGTAGTTGGATGCAAAAACCAGCCCAGGTCAAACATTATCCAACTGGGAGACCTGAGTTATATCAGGCCACTTTTAGCATCTCCCAGGAACCGCTAAGACCAATTAGAAAATTTCTTCCTTTTGAAAGATCAGAAGAAATGAATTGGCCAGGTCCAGAGACAACATTGAGAAGGCCCATACCACAATATTCTAGAACAGTCCGTCCTTGGCAACAATGGGCCCCATCAGTAGCAGTAGAAATACTCTTTATAATAGATATTTTTATCTTTTATAATTGATATTTTGCAACACACTACTGAAAAAAATTAAATCACAAACATAATGATTCACTTCCTCTGTTGAAAGGTGACAACAGAGTTGTTCAGAACAATGATTTAACTTTAGTCACCATGTAGTCCCATTAAGGACTTCCCAAATATTTGAAAGGAATAAATTATGTATGAATAAAATTAGTTTCAAAATGGCACGGGGTTAAAACAGGAAGGATGTTGAACTAGAAATACTGAGAACACAGTAAACCTAACAAATAAATGTATTTTTTGCACCACAGTGCTGATCCATTGTATCAACAGCACGATGACACCTCAGAGTTCAACAATAATTTCCAGCAGCCCGGACATCATAATCGAAAAAGAAAGAGATACTGGATAGAGGATGAGATGTCTGAACTGATGGATAGTGTAGACATGTAAGAACAATTTCTATTATCTAGTTTTATTTCACAGCTAACATTTCTTTTTAAGTAAATACTCTACATGTTAACTCTCACATGCCGGACACATTGCTTCATGGATCTCTGGTCACTTTTTTCAGTGAAAGGCCGGCAAAAAGTCCAAGACTGGAGGAGCCCATAGGTGGGGGCAGTTCACAGCCACAGGGATGGGGAAACGACCAGGCCCAAGGCACAGCAGACCAGCCACATCAGGGCTTTGAGAGAAAGCAGCCCAGCAAACTCACAAGAACCCAACAACAACACTGGTATGACAACATAAAGAGGTTTTGGCAAAAAAAAGCACCAAACCACCTTTGGGTAGTTGGATGCAAAAACCAGCCCAGGTCAAACCTTATCCAAATGGGAGACCTGAGCTATATCAGGCCACTTTTAGCATCTCCCAGGAACTGCTAAGACCAATTAGAAAATTTCTTCCTTTTGAAAGATCAAAAGAAATGAATTGGCCATGTCCAGAGAAAGCATTGAGAAGGCCCATACCACAATATCCTAGAACAGTCTGTCCTTGGCAACAATGGGCCCCATCAGTAGCAGTAGAAATACTCTTTATAATTGATAATTTTATCTTTTATTATTGGTATTTTGTAACACATGACTGAAGAAAATTTAAATCACAAACATAATGATTCACTTCCTCTGTTGAAAGGTGACAACAGAGATGTTCAGAACAATGATTTAACTTTAGTCACCATGTAGTCCCATTAAGGACTTCCCAAATATTTGAAAGGAATAAATTATGTATGAATAAAAGTAGTTTCAAAATGGCACGGGGTTAAAACAGGAAGGATGTTGAACTAGAAATATTGAGAGCACAGTAATCCTAACGAACAAATGTATTTTATGCACCACAGTGCCGGTCCATCGTATCAACAGCAAAATGACATCTCAGAGTTCAGCAATAATTTTCAGCAGCAACAATGGTATACTCTCAACCGAAGGAGCGTTGGGATAGAGGATGAGATGTCCGAACCCATGGATACTGGAGACATGTAAGGACAATTTCTATTATGTAGTTTTATTTCGCAGCTAACATTTCCTTTCAAGTAAATACTCTAAATGTTAACTCTCACATGCTGGACACATTGCTTCATGGATCTCTGGTCACTTTTTTCAGTGAAAGGCCGACGAATGAGCAGAGACAGGAGGAGCCCATAGGCTGGGGCAGTTCACAGCCACAGCGATGGGGAAACGACCAGGACCAAGGCACAGCAGACCAGCCACATCAGGGCTTTGAGAGAAATCAGCCCAGCGAACTCACAAGAACCCAACAACAACACTGGTATGACAACATAAAGAGGTTTTGGCAAAAAAAAAAGCACCAAACCACCTTTGGGTAGTTGGATGCAGAAACCAGGCCAGGTCAAACCTTATCCAAATGGGAGACCTGAGCGATATCAGGCCACATTTAGTATCTCCCAGGAACCGCTAAGACAAATTCGGAATTTTTTTTCCTTTTGAAAGATCAGCAGAAATGAATTGGCCATGTCCAGAGACAGCATCGAGAAGGCCCGTATCACATTATCCTAGAACAGTCCGTCCTTGGCAACAATGGGCCCCATCAGCAGCAGTAGAAATAACCTTTATAATTGATAATTTTATCTTTTATAATTGACATTTTGTGACACACTACTAAAGAAAATTAAAATCACAAGCATAATGATTTACTTCCTCTGTTAAAAGGTGACAACAGAGATGTTTACAACAATGATGTAACTTTAGTCACCATGTTCTCCCATTCAGGACTTCCCAAATATGTGAAAGGAATACATTATACATGAATAAAAGTAGTTTCAAAATGCTATTGGGTTAAAACAGGAAGGATGTTGAACTAGAAATATTGAGAGCACAGTAATCCTAACAAACAAATGTATTTTATGCACCACAGTGCCGGTCCATCGTATCAACAGCAAAATGACATCTCAGAGTTCAGCAATAATTTTCAGCAGCAACAATGGTATACTCTCAACCGAAGGAGCGTCAGGATAGAGGATGAGATGTCCGAACCCATGGATACTGGAGACATGTAAGGACAATTTCTATTATGTAGTTTTATTTCGCAGCTAACATTTCCTTTTAAGTAAATACTCTAAATGTTAACTCTCACATGCTGGACACATTGCTTCATGGATCTCTGGTCACTTTTTTCAGTGAAAGGCCGAAGAATGAGCCTAGACAGGAGGAGCCCATAGGCGGGGGCAGTTCACAGCCACAGGGATTGGGAAACGACCAGGCCCAAGCTGGGGAAACGGCCAGGCCCAAGGCTGGGGAAACGACCAGGCCCAGGGATGGGGAAACGACCAGGCCCAAGGATGGGGAAACGACCAGGCCCAGGGATGGGGAAACGGCCAGGCCCAGGGATGGGGAAACGACCAGGCCCAACGCTGGGGAAACGACCAGGCCCAACGCTGGGGAAACGACCAGGCCCATGGCTGGGGAAACGGCCAGGCCCAAGGCTGGGGAACGACCAGGCCCATGGCTGGGGAAACGGCCAGGCCCAAGGCTGGGGAAACGACCAGGCCCATGGCTGGGGAAACGGCCAGGCCCAAGGCTGGGGAAACGATCAGGCCCATGGCTGGGGAACGGCCAGGCCCAAGGCTGGGGAAACGACCAGGCCCAAGGCTGGGGAAACGATCAGGCCCAGGGATGGGGAAACGATCAGGCCCAGGGATGGGGAGACGACCAGGCCCAAGGCTGGGGCGACGACCAGGCCCAGGGATGGGGAGACGACCAGGCCCAGGGATGGGGAAATGAGCAGGCCCAGGGATGGGGAAACGAGCAGGCCCAAGGCTGGGGAGACGAGCAGGCCCAGGGATGGGGCGACGGCCAGGCCCAAGGCTGGGGAGACGACCAGGACCAAGGCTGGGGCGACGACCAGGCCCAAGGCTGGGGAGACGACCAGGCCCATGGATGGGGAGACGACCAGTCCCAAGGCTCGGGCGACGACCAGGCCCAGGGATGGGGAGACGACCAGGCCCAAGGCTAGGGCGACGACCAGGCCCAGGGATGGGGAAACGACCAGGCCCAAGGCACAGCAGACCAGCCACATCAGGGCTTCGAAAGAAAGTAGCCCAGCGAAGTCACAAGAACCGAACAACAACACTGGTATGACAACATAAAGAGGTTTTGGCAAAAAAAAGCACCAAACCACCTTTGGTTAGTTGCATGCAGAAACAAGGCCAAGTCAACTATAATCCAAATGGGAGACTTGAGCTATATCAGGCCACTTTTAGCATCTCCCAGGAACCGCTAAGACCAATTAAATCCAAATGTATTCCTTTTGAAAGATCAGCAGAAATGAATTGGCCATGTGTAGAGACAGCATTGAGAAGGCCCATACCACGTTATCCTAGAACAGTCCGTCCTTGACAACAATGGGCCCCATCAGCAGCAGTAGAAATATCCTGTATAATTGATATTTGTAACTTTTATAATTGATATTTTGTAACACATTACTGAAGAAAATTAAAATCACAAGCATAAAGATTCACTTCCTCTGTTGAAAGGTGACAACAGAGATCTTCAGAACAATGATTAAACTTTCGTCACCATGTAGTCCCATTAAGGACTTCCCAATTATTTAAAAGGAATAAATTATGTGTGGATAAAAGTCTTTGTAAAATGGCATAGGCTTAAAACAGGAAGGATGTTGAACTAAGACCCAGGCATCTTAAGGCATCTTAAGACCCACACTCTTGTTTTGATATGCAATTTTTTATTTCTCTTTGCTATTTGGACTTATTGGAACCCAATAAGTATAAAAACTAAGCATCATCTTTTTGCATGATGTAGTTTTAGAGAAAAATGTTGTCCACATATGTGGACACTGGGTCTGAATCACCATAAAGCACAATAAAATCAATAATACAGTTTTTGTGTAATAGAATGAAAAACTCTTTACTTACATAGTTTTGAACATGTTTTGAACAAGTTATACTGTAATTACAATAATAAAACATTATTAATAACACATATTTACATAATTATGAACATTTTTTGAACAAGTTATACTGTAATTACAATAATAACACATTATTAATAACACATATTTACATAGTTTTGAACATTTTTTGAACAAGTTATACTGTAATTACAATAATAACAACACATTATTAATAACACATACAAACATAGTTTTGAACATTTTTTGAACAATGACAATAATAACACATTAACACATACAAACATAGCTACTTATGAAATTCTAAAAAGCAGTTGCGCTCGGTTTGTACACACAAGAACACCTTGCAGGTCACGCAACGCACTCGGGTTCTCCCTGTGCAGCCTGCTGCTCTGCACCGTGCAGCATTCTTCATATTTAGCATCTCTGGGAGATGTGCATTCGCCCTCCTGCGGACAGACACATGGGGCACTGCCAGCACTGGGCGTTTTTTACTTTCTGAAGAGTCATCATCTGACAGCTCTGGAGAGTCTGCATCCTCTTCTTGGCTGTGATGCTGGGCCAAGAAGGTCCTGGCCACGTCCATGCGGAACTCCAGGAACTGCATGATGCTCTTCCTTGGTGCACCACACGTTGCCAGATCTTTTCTATACAGTAGCCAGCTGTTGGCTAAAGCCAGATCTGTGAAGTGCATGAGCATCCTAATTGTCCATTTCTTGGTACGGCTGCTCATGCGATAATAACTGATCATTCGGTCGATCAGGTCAACTCCACCCATTTTCATGTTGTACTCCCAAACAATGCATGGTCGGGAGACAGACACATATTTTTTTTGTTTTTTATCCCAGCGCTGGCAGGTATCTTCAGGCTGTGTCCCATGAACAGCTGAGATCATTAGAACGGGTTTGTTGTCGAACCACTTAACAACACACAACTGTCCATCTTCACTAGAAACTTCTTTGGAAGTTCCTCTTCCGGAAGTTTGCATGGTTTTGTCTGTGGGTAACTTCTGCACCGCTGCAGTGACCCGGTTCTTCATTACTGTACCGGTAAGGTACAGCTCCTTCTTCAGCATTTGCTCCGCACCTTGGATGCTGGTGAAGAGCCGGTCACAGTACACTTTTGTGCCACGATGCAGGGTTTTACACAGACGCGCCATAACCAAACTTCCCAAACCCAGACCCTCTGGTTCTTCGACCTGTTCGCGCAATGCAGCTGAACCTTGATAGAGGTCGAAGTCCAGCACAATGCCATCTGTTGTGGCACAAACAAAGTTCTTAATACCAACAGGGTTTGGCTTCATGGGCAAATACTGCCTACATGGACAGGCTCCTGTGAAGGGAATCATCTGTTCATCGATGGATACAGATTCAGGCCGAGCCTGAGACCTGCAGCCTTGCAAAATCCTATCGACGAAAGGTCGCACCTTCCAAAATTTGTCCCGCTTCCTGAGGTCTTCTGGCACATCATCATCAATCAGGACTTTTAATGATTGCCTCAGCCTGAAAAATCTGTCCCGAGTGAATCTTTCCGTTATGGGACTGACACTGACGGACCTGGACCAGTACATCCTTATTTTGGGGTATGGGAGACAGGACATCAGGCACCAAAAAAATGGTAGACCTCATCTATTGATGTTCTGAGTAGGTCCCCACTCCTACTCAGTGACACAGCGTTGGTGCAATCAGCTATGTTTTTTTTTATCAAATTGTGATCTATGTACTGTTCCACATAGTTCAGTGGGGTCCAGCCATTCCGATCATGCTCCGTTTCATCCTCATTCGTAAAATCCATGAGGTTGGGCATAAATGGAGCTGCCCTCCAGCGCATTCCACATCCTGCACAAGAATCAAAATACAAATTGTGCTTATTTCGAAGTGACTCACACAAGCAATTCACTGAGGTGTATTAGTGCATAACATAGTTGAATCTGAGTGAACATTTATATGAAATTTTATGATTTGCCTTCAAGGCATGCCAAAATAAGAACCATTATTATTATTACCTTTATAAGATTGTCCCTGCTTGGGATTAGGGCTTGGTCCTGTTGTTGGCTCTTCTGGGCCATCATTCAAGCCATCAGCCTCATGCCGAGTTCGGCAGCTACTCCTGGGAGTGCTGGATCTGGCCGCGCCAGAGCCTGAACCTGAAAATTGGCATTTTGCTAGAAACATTGAATGGTGCTGTACCTTTATGTACTCCTCTAAAACATTTACTTAGCCCTAAAGCCCTAAAATAAACAAATATCCACTAAGTCTTTGCTAACCATTATCTTCGCCACGGAGACGTTTACGTCCCCTGCTGTTCAGTGGGATGTGGAATGGGGTACTCATCACCACTGCTGTCATCTTCAGTGCTGCTCTGCTCCTGAGGTTGGGGTTGATAACTGGCATCCAGGATGTCGTCATCATTGTCAGATAAATCTAATTCTGACGTGTCCCCATCCATTGCACTGAGCAATTCAAGTGCTCTTTGAAGAGAAAATCGCTCTGGAAATAAAATTGTTGGTTTGTGAGGAGATAGAGATTTGAAGAGTGAGAGTATTTTGGCAAGTTTCATGGCAAGTACCACCAATAAGCGACGTTCTAGAGTTTGTGAGGACAAATAACTGTTCTGCTTCTGTGAAAAATCATTCCAAATCAAACATAAGACAAATGACAAACCATTATCTTTATCTTTAGAGTATCTGCATATTTTATTGTAATGGAAATATAATCATTATTTGGTATGAATGAACAAAACACCTGGATGACCACACAATGAACTTTTATTAGCGTCATGGGATTGAAACAGTGCCGGTGCTTCAGTCGTGCTCTTCGGAGGTTTCTATGGCTTCGGTTGTCCACCAGATGTCCCCATCACTGAAGTCTCGAAGCTTTGAATCTTTTTCGACACAATTGTTAGGAAAGTGGTGAAGTGGTGAAGCCTCAGTGCTTCGTGAGGCTTTTTTTTTTTTCACAAGTGAAAAAAATAGGGGTTCGGTCCCAATGTACACATATGTGGACATCGTGTTTAGCAGCATATTACATCGTTACTTTTACTAAACTTTGTCAAATTTGCATGCCATAGCAAACTTACAATGCTTATATGCAAATCTGAACAAGAATAAGCCATTAAATTTGACTGGACTTCTTACCTGGTCGATATTTTTGTTTGGAGTTGCTACCGGAATTTTCGAACGTGTTCTCCGCCATTTTGAGTTTTCACAGTATAACGTAGTACTCTTCTAACACCACTAGGGGGCGGTGTAAGTGTCCACATAAGTGGCCATCAGGACCCAGTTAAGCAGAATTAATTACTGTGGGAACTCTAGCCCAAAATGTGATGTCCACATATGTGGACGCGGGGACTTCCCAATTATTTAAAAGGAATAAATTATGTGTGGATAAAAGTCTTTGTAAAATGGCATGGGGTTAAAACAGGAAGGATGTTGAACTAGAAATATTGAGAGCACAGTAATCCTAACAAACAAATGTATTTTATGCACCACAGTGCCGATCCATTGTATCAACAGCACGATGACACCTCAGAGTTCAGCAATAATTTTCAGCAGCAACAACGTTATACAGTGATCCCTCGCTATATCGCGTTTCATCTTTCACGGCTTCGCTGCTTCACGGATTTTTTTTGCGAGTCGTTCATTGCAGTTCTCAAATATAATCGAAGGTGGCATATCCGTTTATAAAAATCTTCTTGCTCAGAAAAAGAAAGAGCGCCAACAACTACCCGTAACAATGTTCTTCTCTCGGAGAAAGAC
>NW_026622381.1:0-8693 GCF_003711565.1 Takifugu flavidus
ACTGCAAATAAGTAGCATTGCCAAAAAAGTAAGAAGCATAGAAATGATTGATGATGCATCCGACAAACAAAGAGAGAAGTTCCAGTTACCTTCAGTTGCAGAAATTCCCATTCCCATTCCCAGCAACAACCTGGGAGTTGTGCAAGTCTGGCAGCATCAACTGACCTGGAGCTGCTGTCAGTGATGAGGCAACAGAGGTCCAAGAGCGTATAAATACCAACATATTCTGTCCACACAACCATCAGACAGGAGAAGTCAGAGGAGCTGACAAGAGTCACCTGCACAAGAGTCAAAGCCCGGAACCAGTTGGAGCAGTTCAGCCCTCCAGAGATGAAGACCTTCAGTGTTGCTGTTGTTGCGGCCGTCCTGCTGGCCCTCATTGTCTCCAGGAGAGCTCTGCTCTTCCTCTCAGTGAAGTAAGAACTCCACCTGCTCTCATTTCAGTCTCTTTTTGGGCTGATAGAGTTTTGTCAGGCTGATCAAATATGGCTCCGCTTGTAAATGTTCACTGTTCATGGACAGGTGGACGATGTGGAGGTGCCAGTGATGGATGATAATGGAGCTGTTGTATATGAAGAGATGCCAGTGGACTCCTGGAAGGTTGGTCCAGTCTACTGAAACATACTGAGCTCATTAACACTGAAGCAGATGAGTAAAAGATGATGCTGGAGCTGAAGGTGTTCTTCATGTCTCTTGTCCTTCACACAGATGCCGTATACCAACAGACACAAGCGGAGTCCTAAACGCTGCAAGTTTTGCTGTAATTGCTGTCCTGGAATGCGGGGATGTGGTGTCTGCTGCAGGTTCTGATCACTCCTGATGTCACCAACTACACTAGATTATTTTTTGTCAACTTGAAAGTATTGAGTGACACTGTGATTTTCAATATCTGATGTTTCTTCTGGACTTTGTCATTCTGCCATGACGTCCATCAGCCTTCACGGAGCTGAAATGTTTGCAGTTATGTCCAAGTGATCCAAATAAACACTAATGACTCCCTAAATTATTGTCTGAACGTGTTCTTTCAGTCCTTTTTGCATCTGAAAATATAGTTTCAATTTATGAACTGATTTTCTTTCTGTACTATTTAGCTCAGTCGGAGCTCTGGGTGTTTTCCTGCTTTACAAACACAAAGTCTTTAGTTTGATGTTCAGGACATTCAACACTTGTCATCAAAAACTCAATTTTAAAGAGCATTTATTGTTCCAGTTGCACTTGAAATGAATCATAAATGTTATAATCAGCACATGGTCATATCTTGATCATAGAATATGAAGAAGAGGATGAACCATCATCTAACCTTAAAAGGTCAAAGAAGTCCAAACTGACATCAGTGAGCAGGGTTGTCAAATCTGACTGTAGTTCATTCTAAAAGTGTTAGATACACAATAAAAGTAAAAAAAAAAAACATGGCAGATATTTAGATATAAACCAGATACACCCAGAGGTGGTTACAGTCATCAAATACTGCACTCAAGCAGAAATACAGGTTCTTTTCACATCTACTCAGGACTTCACTCATTTTCTACTTTTGAACCTGAATCATTTAAATCTGTAGAGAAAACCAGGATCCACACCAGGAAAAAGTTAAAATATGTCTCTCTTTTCTATGATGATGACACTTTGCAAACATGTTTAGAATAAGACACTCATGGATGGACAAATATTTCAGTAATATTCTATTTTAACCAGTGAAAACTCTCCACAGGATTCCTCGATACAACAAGATTAAATGAATCCATTTGATTCCAGTTTTCTGGTTTCACTCCTCTTTCCTCAATGTTTCCACCCAAATGCTCCAATCACTCTTTGTCTTTAAGGAATATTTATTTTACTGAATACAAAAGAAACAGCTGAGGTGGACAAGAAGAGCCAAAATAATGGTCAAAGGTTTTATTTCTCTATTCTGTAGCATGTTCATTTTAACATGATAAAATCACATGTTTCAATGTATTATATTAATTTGATGCTTTTATGGAATTCAGAATCTAACACTCAACACTCTAATAACACCATAAAAAATTATTTTTTTCAAGAATTCAGCTATGGTTTAGACACACGATTCTCTAAAATGAATTCATTTCAAATATATATTTAAGAGTCTACGCCCCTGAGTGATAAAGACAATTGACCTGTTACTGTTCTAGATTAGTTTTACGCAGTTTATGGTTTTTAATTGTCATTATTGCCATTTGAAAGGACTTGAGTTTATCTGCTGATCAAGTTTGTTTGTAATTTCCCAATATCAGAAAACTGCAAATAAGTAGCATTGCCAAAAAAGTAAGAAGCATAGAAATGATTAATGATGCATCCGACAAACAAAGAGAGAAGTTCCAGTTACCTTCAGTTGCAGAAATTCCCATTCCCATTCCCAGCAACAACCTGGGAGTTGTGCAAGTCTGGCAGCATCAACTGACCTGGAGCTGCTGTCAGTGATGAGGCAACAGAGGTCCAAGAGCGTATAAATACCAACACATTCTGTCCACACAACCATCAGACAGGAGAAGTCAGAGGAGCTGACAAGAGTCACCTGCACAAGAGTCAAAGCCCGGAACCAGTTGGAGCAGTTCAGCCCTCCAGAGATGAAGACCTTCAGTGTTGCTGTTGTTGCGGCCGTCTTGCTGGCCCTCATTTGTCTCCAGGAGAGCTCTGCTCTTCCTCTCAGTGAAGTAAGAACTCCACCTGCTCTCATTTCAGTCTCTTTTGGGCTGATAGAGTTTTGTCAGGCTGATCAAATATGGTTCTGCTTGTAAATGTTCACTGTTCATGGACAGGTGGACGATGTGGAGGTGCCAGTGATGGATGATAATGGAGCTGCTGTATATGAAGAGATGCCAGTGGACTCCTGGAAGGTTGGTTCAGTCTACTGAAACATACTGAGCTCATTAACACTGAAGCAGATGAGTAAAAGATGATGCTGGAGCTGAAGGTGTTCTTCATGTCTCTTGTCCTTCACACAGATGCCGTATACCAACAGACACAAGCGGAGTCCTAAACGCTGCAAGTTTTGCTGTAATTGCTGTCCTGGAATGCGGGGATGTGGTGTCTGCTGCAGGTTCTGATCACTCCTGATGTCACCAACTATAACACTAGATTATTTTTTGTAAACTTGAAAGTATAATGACACTGTGATTTTCAATATCTGATGTTTCTTCTGGACTTTGTCATTCTGCCATGACGTCTATCAGCCTTCACGGAGCTGAAATGTTTGCAGTTATGTCCAAGTGATCCAAATAAACACTAATGACTCCCTAAATTATTGTCTGAATGTGTTCTTTGAGTCCTGTTTGCATCTGAAAATATAGTTTCAAGTTTATCAACTGATGTTCTTTCTGTACTATTTAGCTCAGTCGGAGCTCTGGGTGTTTTCCTGCTTTACAAACACAAAGTCTTTAGTTTGATGTGCAGGACATTCAACACTTGTCATCAAAAACTCCATTTTAAAGAGCATTTGTTGTTCTGTTGCACCTGACATGTATCATAAATGTTCTAATCACCACATGGTCATATCTTCATCACAGAATAATATGAAAATGATTAACCATCATCTAACCTAAAAGGTCAAGGAGTCCAAACTGACATCAGTGAGCAGGGTTGTTAAATCTGACTGTAGTTCATTCTAAAAGTGTTGGTTACAAAATAAAAGTTAAAAGAAAAAAACATGGCAGATATTTAGATATAAACCAGATAAACCCAGAAGTGGTTACAGTCATCAAATACTGCACTCAAGCAGAAATACAGGTTCTTTTCACATCTACTCAGGACTTCACCCATTTTCTACTTCAGATCCTAGTTATATTTAAATCTGTAGAGAAAACCAGGATCCACACCAGGAAAGAAGTTAAAATATGTGTCTCTTTTTTATGATGGTTAAACATTGCATGAATGTTCAGATTAAGACGCTCCTGGATGGACAATTATTTCAGTAATATTCAATTTTAACCAGTGAAAACTCTCCACAGGATTCCTCGATACAACAAGATTAAATGAAACCATTTGATTCCAGTTTCAGGTTTCACTCCTCTTTCCTCAATGTTTCCACCCAAACGCTCTAATCACTCTTTGTCTTTAAGGAATATTTATTTTACTGAATACAAAAGCAACAGCTGAGGTGGACAAGAGCCAAAATAATGGTCAAAGGTTTTATTTCTCTATTTTGTAGCATGTTCATTTTAACATGAAAAAATCACACGTTTAAATGTATTATATTTATCTGATGCTTTTATGGAATCCAGAATCTAACACTCTAATAACACAATAGCAATGTTTCCAAGAACACAGCTGTGGTTTCGACACACTGTTTTTAATTAGACACACTGTATTATCTCAGAAATTGTAAACACGAACTGATCACCAAAACAGAGACAAAACAGAATCAGACATGATTGATTTAAGTGAATCAGGAATTAGATTTTACTGAGGGCTTGGCAATCCACAAAAACGCAAAGATGAACGAAATCTACAAAGTAGAAAGAGCAGTTTGGGTGTGATGAGCGGCTCAGGCGAAAGAGTTTGGAGCGTGAAAGCAAGGCACAGGCACAGTGAACACGAGGCACGAGACCAGGAACAATCAAACATACAAATTAAGGCGGAGTCATTGGAGCCACACTGTTACCACAGACAGTTGAACAACAAATTGGAAAATATAGAAATGTGGCCCAGTCTTTAAAAGCAGAAGGCAGGTGAGATGATGAGCCAGAGGTGACTTGCAGGTATGTAATAGCAGGCTGGAATGAACCAGGAAGCTGCCGCGCACAACCAGTAAATAAACACACAGGGGAAAGCATGAAAAGAAACACAAGGGAGTGCGAGAGGAAAACACCAGGGGCGTTCCTAACAATATTTAACGGTCTACGCCCCTGAGTGATAAAGACAATTGACCTGTTACTGTTCTAGATTAGTTTTACACAGTTTATGGTTTTTAATTGTCATTATTGCCATTTGAAATGACTTGAGTTTATCTGCTGATCAAGGTCTGATGAGGTCTGGTAGCATCAACTGACCTGGAGCTGCTGTCAGTGATGAGGCAACAGAGGTCCAGGAGCGTATAAATACCAACACATTCTGTCCACACAACCATCAGACAGGAGAAGTCAGAGGAGCTGACAAGAGTCACCTGCACAAGAGTCAAAGCCCGGAACCAGTTGGAGCAGTTCAGCCCTCCAGAGATGAAGACCTTCAGTGTTGCTGTTGTTGCGGCCGTCCTGCTGGCCCTCATTTGTCTCCAGGAGAGCTCTGCTCTTCCTCTCAGTGAAGTAAGAACTCCACCTGCTCTCATTTCAGTCTCTTTTGGGCTGATAGAGTTTTGTCAGGCTGATCAAATATGGCTCTGCTTCTAAATGTTCACTGTTCATGGACAGGTGGACGATGTGGAGGTGCCACTGATGGATGATAATGGAGCTGTTGTATATGAAGAGATGCCAGTGGACTCCTGGACGGTTGGTTCATTCTAATGAAACACACTGAGCTCATTCACACTGAAGCAGATGAGTGAAAGATGATGCTGGAGCTGAAGGTGTTCTTCATGTCTCTTGTCCTTCACACAGATGCCGTATACCAACGGACCCAAGCAGAGTCCTAAACACTGCAGGCTTTGCTGTCGATGCTGTCCTGGAATGCGGGGATGTGGAATCTGCTGCAGGTTCTGATCACTCCTGATGTCACCAACTATAACACTAGATTATTTTTTGTAAACTTGAAAGTATTGAGTGACCCTGTGATTTTCAATATCTGATGTTTCTTCTGGACTTTGTCATTCTGCCATGACGTCCATCAGCCTTCACGGAGCTGAAATGTTTGCAGTTATGTCCAAGTGATCCAAATAAACACTAATGACTCCCTAAATTATTGTCTGAATGTGTTCTTTGAGTACTGTTTGCATCTGAAAATATAGTTTCAAGTTTATCAACTGATTTTCTTTCTGTACTATTTAGCTCAGTCGGAGCTCTGGGTGTTTTCCTGCTTTACAAACACAAAGTCTTTAGTTTGATGTGCAGGACATTCAACACTTGTCATCAAAAACTCCATTTTAAAGAGCATTTGTTGTTCCAGTTGCACCTGACATGTATCATAAATGTTCTAATCACCACATGGTCATATCTTCATCACAGAATAATATGAAAATGATTAACCACCATCTAACCTAAAAGGTCAAAGAAGTCCAAACTGACATCAGTGAGCAGGGTTGTCAAATCTGACTGTAGTTCATTCTAAAAGTGTTGGTTACAAAATAAAAGTTAAAAAAAACCAAACCTTATATTTAGATATAAACCAGATAAACCCAGAGGTGGTTACAGTCATCAAATACTGCACTCAAGCAGGAATACAAGTTCTTTTCACATCTACTCAGGACTTCACCCATTTTCTACTTTAGATCCTGGTTTTATTTAAATCTGTAGAGAAAACCAGGATCCACACCAAAAATGAAGTTAAAATATGTGTCTCTTTTTTATGATGGTTAAACATTGCATGAATGTTCAGATTAAGACACTCCCCTATGGACAAATATTTCAGTAATATTCAATTTTAACCAGTGAAAACTCTCCACAGGATTCCTCGATACAACAAGATTAAATGAATCCATTTGATTCCAGTTTCAGGTTTCACTCCTCTTTCCTCAATGTTTCTACCCAAACGCTCTAATCACTCTTTGTCTTTAAGGAATATTTATTTTACTGAATACAAAAGCAACAGCTGAGGTGGACAAGAAGAGCCAAAATAATGGTCAAAGGTTTTATTTCTCTATTTTGTAGCATGTTCATTTTAACATGAAAAAAATCACACATTTAAATGTATTATATTTATCTGATGCTTTTATGGAATCCAGAATCTAACACTCTAATAACACAATAGCAATGTTTCCAAGAACACAGCTGTGGTTTCGACACACTGTTTTTAATTAGACACACTGTATTATCTCAGAAATTGTAAACACGAACTGATCACCAAAACAGAGACAAAACAGAGTCAGACATGATTGATTTAAGTGAATCAGGAATTAGATTTTACTGAGGGCTTGGCAATCCACAAAAACGCAAAGATGAACGAAATCTACAAAGTAGAAAGAGCAGTTTGGGTGTGATGAGCGGGCTCAGGCGAAAGAGTTGGGAGCGTGAAAGCAAGGCACAGGCACAGTGAACACGAGGCACGAGACCAGGAACAATCAAACATACAAATTAAGGCGGAGTCATTGGAGCCACACTGTTACCACAGACAGTTGAACAACAAATTGGAAAATATAGAAATGTGGCCCAGTCTTTAAAAGCAGAAGGCAGGTGAGATGATGAGCCAGAGGTGACTTGCAGGTATGTAATAGCAGGCTGGAATGAACCAGGAAGCTGCCGTGCACAACCAGTAAATAAACACACAGGGGAAAGCATGAAAAGAAACACAAGGGAGTGCGAGAGAGGAAAACACAGGGGCGTTCCTAACAATATTTAACGGTCTA
This sequence comes from Takifugu flavidus, assembly GCF_003711565.1. Classification (NCBI taxonomy): domain Eukaryota; kingdom Metazoa; phylum Chordata; class Actinopteri; order Tetraodontiformes; family Tetraodontidae; genus Takifugu; species Takifugu flavidus. The sequence continues at coordinate 7,448 of NW_026622381.1, forward strand.
CGCCCCTGAGTGATAAAGACAATTGACCTGTTACTGTTCTAGATTAGTTTTACACAGTTTATGGTTTTTAATTGTCATTATTGCCATTTGAAATGACTTGAGTTTATCTGCTGATCAAGGTCTGATGAGGTCTGGTAGCATCAACTGACCTGGAGCTGCTGCCAGTGATAAGGCAACAGAGGTCCAAGAGCGTATAAATACCAACACATTCTGTCCACACAAATCAGAACAGGAGAAGTCAGAGGAGCTGACAAGAGTCACCTGCACAAGAGTCAAAGCCCGGAACCAGTTGGAGCAGTTCAGCCCTCCAGAGATGAAGACCTTCAGTGTTGCTGTTGTTGCGGCCGTCCTGCTGGCCCTCATTTGTCTCCAGGAGAGCTCTGCTCTTCCTCTCAGTGAAGTAAGAACTCCACCTGCTCTCATTTCAGTCTCTTTTTGGGCTGATAGAGTTTTGTCAGGCTGATCAAATATGGCTCTGCTTGTAAATGTTCACTGTTCATGGACAGGTGGAAGATGTGGAGGTGCCAGTGATGGATGATAATGGAGCTGTTGTACCAGTATATGAAGAGATGCCAGTGGACTCCTGGACGGTTGGTTCATTCTACTGAAACACACTGAGCTCATTCACACTGAAGCAGATGAGTGAAAGATGATGCTGGAGCTGAAGGTGTTCTTCATGTCTCTTGTCCTTCACACAGATGCCGTATACCAACGGACCCAAGCAGAGTCCTAAACACTGCAGGCTTTGCTGTCGATGCTGTCCTGGAATGCGGGGATGTGGAATCTGCTGCAGGTTCTGATCACTCCTGATGTCACCAACTATAACACTAGATTATTTTTTGTAAACTTGAAAGTAATAATTGACACTGTGATTTTCAATATCTGATGTTTCTTCTGGACTTTGTCATTCTGCCATGACGTCCATCAGCCTTCACAGAGCTAAAATGTTTGCAGTTATGTCCAAGTGATCCAAATAAACACTAATGACTCCCTAAATTATTGTCTGAATGTGTTCTTTGAGTCCTGTTTGCATCTGAAAATATAGTTTCAAGTTTATCAACTGATTTTCTTTCTGTACTATTTAGCTCAGTCGGAGCTCTGGGTGTTTAACTGCTTTACAAACACAAAGTCTTTAGTTTGATGTGCAGGACATTCAACACTTGTCATCAAAAACTCCATTTTAAAGAGCATTTGTTGTTCTAGTTGCACCTGACATGTATCATAAATGTTCTAATCACCACATGGT
>NW_026622382.1:0-8344 GCF_003711565.1 Takifugu flavidus
GAGAAACGTCAAAAACGTCATAATGTGACTGGCAGCATACGTTTTCCACATGATCATGTTGCATTCACCTCTGTTTGAAATAAATGTTTCTCCAGACCAAGTGATGTCACCACGAGAAAAACGTCAAAAAGTCATAATGTGACTGCAGCAGCGTTTTCAGATGATCATGTTGCATTCACCGCTGTGTTTGGAAATAAATGTTTCTCCAGACCAAAAATGTGTTTTCTCCCCCACGAGAAAACGTCAAAAAATTCATAATGTGACTGCAGCATACGTTTTCACCTGATCATGTTGCATTCACCTCTGTTTTGAAATAAATTTGTCTCCTGACCAAGTTATGTCACCACGAGAAAACGTCAAAAAGTCATAATGTGACTGCACAGCATGAGTTTGTCAGATGATCATGTTGCATTCACCTCTGTTTTGAAATAAATGTGTCTCCAGACCAAAAGTGTGTTGTCACCACGAAAAACGTCAAAAAAGTCATAATGTGACTGCAGCATACGTTTTCACATGATCATGTTGCATTCACCTCTGTTTTGAAATAAATGTGTCTCCTGACCAAAAATGATGTTTTTCCACCACGAAAAACGTCAAAAAATCATAATGTGACTGCAGCATATACGTTTTCACATGATCATGTTGCATTCACACCTGTTTTGAAATAATGTGTCATCCTGACAAAACTGATGTTTTCTCCCACGAGAAAACGTCAAAAAGTCATAATGTGACTGCAGCATGACGTTTCACATGATCATGTTGCATTCACCTCTGTTTTGAAATAATGTGTCTCCTCCTGACCAAAAATGATGTTTTCTTATTGCACGAGCAAACTCAAAAATGTCATAAATGTGACTGCAGCATGAGTTTTCAGATGATCATGTTGCATTCACCTCTGTTTTGAAATAAATGTGTGTCTCCTGACCAAAACTGATGTTTTTCCCACGAGAAAACGTCAAAAACGTCATAATGTGACTGCAGCAACAGTTTTTCATTCACATGATCATGTTGCATTCACCTCTGTTTTGAATAAATGTGTCTCCTGACCAAAAATGATGTTTTCTTCTCTCACGAAAAAACGTCAAAAAAAGTCATAATGTGACTGCAGCATACGTTTTCAGATGATCATGTTGCATTCACCTCTTTTTGAAATAAATGTGTCTCCTGACCAAAAATGATGTTGTCTCCACGAGAAAACGTCAAAAACGTCATAATGTGACTGCAGCATACGTTTTCACATGATCATGTTGCATTCACCTCTGTTTGAAATAAATGTGTCTCCAGACCAAAAGTGATGTCACCACGAGGAAAACGTCAAAAAAGTCATAATGTGACTGCAGCATGAGTTTTCAGATGATCATGTTGCATTCACCTCTGTTTTGAAATAAATGTGTCTCCAGACCAAAAGTGATGTTGTTCTCCACGAGAAAACGTCAAAAAAGTCATAATGTGACTGCAGCATACGTTTTCACATGATCATGTTGCATTCACCTCTGTTTTGAAATAAATGTGTCTCCTGACCAAAAGTGATGGTTTCCCCACGAGAAGACGTCAAAAACGTCATAATGTGACTGCAGCATACGTTTTCACATGATCATGTTGCATCACCTCTGTTTTGAAATAAATGTGTCTCCTGACCAAAACTGATGTTTTCCCACGAGGAAAACGTCAAAAAAAGTCATAATGTGACTGCAGCATACGTTTTCACATGATCATGTTGCATTCACCCTTGTTGAAATAAATGTGTCTCCAGACCCAAAAATGATGTGTTCTTCACAAGAAAACGTCAAAAAAGTCATATGTGACTGCAGCATGAGTTTTCAGATGATCATGTTGCATTCACCTCTGTTTTGAAATAAATGTGTCTCCTGACCAAAAAGTTGATGTTTCTCCACAAGGCAAACGTCAAAAAAGTCATCATAATGTGACTGCAGCATACGTTTTCACATGATCATGTTGCATTCACCTCTGTTTTGAAATAAATGTGTCTCTGACCAAAATGATGTTTTCTCCACGAGAAAAACGTCAAAAAAAGTCATAATGTGACTGCAGCATACAGTTCACATGATCATGTTGCATTCACCTCTGTTTTGAAATAAATGTGTCTCCTGACCAAAAATGATGTTTTCTCCAAGAAGAAAACGTCTCAAAAAAAGTCATAATGTGACTGCAGCATAACGTTCACATGATCATGTTGCATTCACCTCTGTTTTGAAATAAATGTGTCTCCTGACCCAAAATGATGTTTTCTCCCACAAAAAACGTCAAAAAAGTCATAATGTGACTGCAGCATGCGTTTTCAGATGATCATGTTGCATTCCTCTGTTTTGAAATAAATGTGTCTCCGACCAAAAATGATGTTTCTCCACGAGGAAAACGTCAAAAAAGTCATAATGTGACTGCAGCATACTTCACATGATCATGTTGCATTCACTTGTTTGAAATAAATGTGTCTCCAGACCAAAAGTGATGTTGTCCACCACAAGAGAAAACGTCAAAAAAAGCATAATGTGACTGCAGCATACGTTTCACATGATCATGTTGCATTCACCTCTGTTTTGAAAATAAATGTGTCTCCAGACCAAGTGATGTCCCCCGAGCAGACGTCAAAAAAGTCATAATGTGACTGCAGCATGAGTTTTCAGATGATCATGTTGGCATTCACCTCTGTTTTGAAATAATGTGTCTCCAGACCAAAAAATGATGTTTCTCCACGAGAGAAAACGTCAAAAAAAGTCATAATGTGACTGCAGCATAAGTTTCACATGATCATGTTGCATTCACCTCTGTTTGAATAAATGTGTCTCCAGACCAGTTATGTCTCCACGAGGAAAACGTCAAAAAAGTCATAATGTGACTGCAGCATGAGTTTCACAGATGATCATGTTGCATTCACCTCTGTTTTGAAAATAAATGTGTCTCCTGACCAAAAATGATGTTGTCACCACGAGAGAAAACGTCAAAAAAGTCATAATGTGACTGCAGCAGATGTTTTCACTGATCATGTTGCATTCACCTCTGTTTTGAAATAAATGTGTCTCCTGACCAAAAATGATTGTTTTTCACGAGCAAACGTCAAAAAATGTCATAATGTGAATGCAGCATGAGTTTCAGATGATCATGTTGCATTCACCTCTGTTTTGAAATAAATGTGTCTCCTGAGCAGAAATGATGTGTTCTCCACGAGGAAAACGTCAAAAAACGTCATATGTGACTGCAGCATACATTTCACATGATCATGTTGCATTCACCTCTATTTTGAAATAAATGTGTCTTCCTGACCAAAAATGATGTTTTCTCCAAGAAAAAACGTCAAAAAAGTCATAATGTGACTGCAGCATGCGTTTTCAGATGATCATGTTGCATTCACCTCTTTTTTGAAATAAATGTGTCTCCTGACCAAAAATGATGTTTTCTCCACGAGGAAAACGTCAAAAAAGTCATAATGTGACTGCAGCATACGTTTTCACATGATCATGTTGCATTCACCTCTGTTTTGAAATAAATGTGTCTCCTGACCAAAAGTGATGTTGTCACCAGGAGAAAATGTCAAAAAAGTCATAATGTGACTGCAGCATACGTTTTCAGATGATCATGTTGCATTCACCTCTGTTTTGAAATAAATGTGTCCATGACCAAAAATGATGTTTTCTCCCGAGGAAAACGTCAAAAACGTCATAATGTGACTGCAGCATACGTTTTCACATGATCATGTTGCATTCACCTCTGTTTTGAAATAAAGTGGTCTCCTGACCAAAAGTGATGGTTCCCCACGAGCAGACGTCAAAAACGTCATAATGTGACTGCAGCATACGTTTTTCAATGATCATGTTGCATTCACCTCTGTTTTGAAATAAATGTGTCTCCTGACCAAAACTGATGTTTTCTCCACGAGGAAAACGTCAAAAACGTCATAATGTGACTGCAGCATACGTTTTCACATGATCATGTTGCATTCACCTTTGTTTTGAAATAAAATGTGTCTCCAGACCAAAAATGATGTTTTCTTCACGAGCAGACGTCAAAAACGTCATAATGTGACTGCAGCATGAGTTTTCAGATTGAACCATGTTGCATTCACCTCTGTTTTGAAATAAATGTGTCTCCTGACCAAAAGTGATGGTTTCCCCACGAGAAAACGTCAAAAAAACGTCATAATGTGACTGCAGCATGAGTTTTAACATTGATCATGTTGCATTCACCTCTGTTTTGAAATAAATGTGTCTCCTGAACAGAATGATGTTTTCTCCACGAGAAAACGTCAAAAACGTCATAATGTGACTGCAGCATACAGTTTCACATGATCATGTTGCATTCACCTCTGTTTTGAAATAAATGTGTCTCCTGACCAGAAATGATGGTTTCCACCAGAGAAAACGTAAAAAAGTCAATAATGTGACTGCAGCATACAGTTTCACATGATCATGGTGCATTCACTCGTTTTGAAATAAATGTGTCTCCTGACCAAAAATGATGTTTTCTCCAACAAAAAAAACGTCAAAAAAGTCATAATGTGACTGCAGCATACGTTTTCAGATAATCATGTTGCATTCACCTCTGTTTTGAAATAAATGTGTCTCCTGACCAAAAATGATGTTTTCTCCACGAGAGAAAACGTCAAAAAAGTCATAATGTGACTGCAGCATACGTTTTCACATGATCATGTTGCATTCACCTCTGTTTTGAAATAAATGTGTCTCCAGACCAAAAGTGATGTTGTCACCACGAGAAAACGTCAAAAAAGTCATAATGTGACTGCAGCATACGTGTTACATGATCATGTTGCATTCACCTCTGTTTTGAATAAATGTGTCTCCAGACCAAGTTATGTCACCACGAAGAAGAAAAACGTCAAAAAGTCATAATGTGACTGCAGCATGGTTTTCAGATGATCATGTTGCATTCACCTCTGTTTTGAAATAAATGTGTCTCCAGACCAAAAATGATGTTTTCTCCACGAGAAAATGTCAAAAAAAAGTCATAATGTGGACTGCAGCATACGTTTTCACATGATCATGTTGCATTCACCTCTGTTTTGAAATAAATGTGTCTCCAGACCAAGTTATGTCACCACAGGAGAAAACGTCAAAAAAAGTCATAATGTGACTGCAGCATGAGTTTTCAGATGATCATGTTGCATTCACCTCTGTTTTGAAATAAATGTGTCTCCAGACCAAAAGTGATGTTGTCACCACGAGAAAACGTCAAAAAAGTCATAATGTGACTGCAGCATATGTTTTCACATGATCATGTTGCATTCACCTCTGTTTTGAAATAAATGTGTCTCAGACCAAAAGTGATGTTGTCACCACGAGAAAACGTCAAAAAAGTCATAATGTGACTGCAGCAACGTTTTCACATGATCATGTTGCATTCACCTGTTTGAAATAATGTGTCTTCCTGACCAAAAATGATGTTTCTCACAGAGAGGAAAACGTCAAAAAAGTCATAATGTGACTGCAGCATACGTTTTCACATGATCATGTTGCATTCACCTCTGTTTTGAAATAAATGTGTCTCCTGACCAAAAATGTGTTTATTCAACGAGCAGACGTCAAAAATGTCATAATGTGACTGCAGCATGAGTTTTCAGATGATCATGTTGCATTCACTCTGTTTTGAAATAAATGTGTCTCCTGAGCAGAACTGATGTTTTCTCCACGAGAAAACGTCAAAACGTCATAATGTGACTGCAGCATACAGGTTCACTTATCATGTTGCATTCACTCTGTTTGAAATAAATGTGTCTCTGACCAAAAAATGATGTTTTCTCCAAGAAAAACGTCAAAAAAGTCATAATGTGACTGCAGCATGCGTTTTCAGATGATCATGTTGCATTCACCTCTGTTTTGAAATAAATGTGTCTCCTGACCAAAAATGATGTTTTCTCTACGAGAAACGTCAAAAAAGTCATAATGTGACTGCAGCATACGTTTCACATGATCATGTTGCATTCACCTCTGTTTTGAAATAAATGTGTCTCCAGACCAAAAGTGATGTCACCACGAGAAAACGTCAAAAAAGTCATAATGTGACTGCAGCATGAGTTTTCAGATGATCATGTTGCATTCACCTCTGTTTTGAAATAAATGTGTCTCCAGACCAAAAGTGATGTTTCACCACGAGAAAACGTCAAAAAAGTCATAATGTGACTGCAGCATACGTTTCACATGATCATGTTGCATTCACCTCTGTTTTGAAATAAATGTGTCTCCTGACCAAAAGTGATGGTTTCCCCACGAGCAGACGTCAAAAACGTCATAATGTGACTGCAGCATACGTTTTCACATGATCATGTTGCATTCACCTCTGTTTTGAAATAAATGTGTGTCCTGACCAAAACTGATGTTTTCTCCACGAGAAAACGTCAAAACGTCATAATGTGACTGCATCATACGTTTTCACATGATCATGTTGCATTCACCTTTGTTTTGAAATAAATGTGTCTCCAGACCAAAAATGATGTTTTCTTCACAAGCAGACGTCAAAAACGTCATAATGTGACTGCAGCATGAGTTTTCAGATGAACATGTTGCATTCACCTCTGTTTTGAAATAAATGTGTCTCCTGACCAAAAGTGATGGTTTCCCCATAAGCAGACGTCAAAAACGTCATAATGTGACTGCAGCATGAGTTTTAACATTATCATGTTGCATTCACCTCTGTTTTGAAATAAATGTGTCTCCTGACCAGAATGATGTTTTCTCCACGAGAAAATGTCAAAAACGTCATAATGTGACTGCAGCATACAGTTTCACATGATCATGTTGCATTCACCTCTGTTTTGAAATAAATGTGTCTCCTGACCAGAAATGATGTTTTCTCCACGAGAAAACGTCAAAAACGTCATAATGTGACTGCAGCATACCGTTTCACATGATCATGTTTCATTCACCTCTATTTTGAAATAAATGTGTCTCCTGACCAAAAATGATGTTTTTCTCCAACAAAAAACGTCAAAAAAGTATAATGTGACTGCAGCATGCGTTTTCAGATGATCATGTTGCATTCACCTCTGTTTTGAAATAAATGTGTCTCCTGACCAAAAATGATGTTTTCTCCACGAGAAAACGTCAAAAAGTCATAATGTGACTGCGCATACGTTTTCACATGATCATGTTGCATTCACCTCTGTTTTGAAATAAATGTGTCTCCAGACCAAAAGTGATGTTGTCACAACGAGGAAACTTCAAAAACGTCATAATGTGACTGCAGCATACGTTTTCACATGATCATGTTGCTTCACCTCTGTTTTGAATAAATGTGTCTCCAGACCAAGTTATGTCACCACGAGAAAACGTCAAAAAAGTCATAATGTGACTGCAGCATGCGTTTTCAGATGATCATGTTGCATTCACCTCTGTTTTGAAATAAATGTGTCTCCAGACCAAAAATGATGTTTTCTCCACGAGAAAACGTCAAAAAAGTCATAATGTGACTGCAGCATACGTTTTCACATGATCATGTTGCATTCACCTCTGTTTTGAAATAAATGTGTCTCCAGACCAAGTTATGTCACCACGAGAAACGTCAAAAAAGTCATAATGTGACTGCAGCATGAGTTTTCAGATGATCATGTTGCATTCACCTCTGTTTTGAAATAAATGTGTCTCCAGACCAAAAGTGATGTTGTCACCACGAGAAAACGTCAAAAAAAGTCAGTAATGTGACTGCAGCATATGTTTTTCACATGATCATGTTGCATTCACCTCTGTTTTGAAATAAATGTGTCTCCAGACCAAAAGTGATGTTGTCACCACGAGAAAACGTCAAAAAAGTCATAATGTGACTGCAGCATACGTTTTCACATGATCATGTTGCATTCACCTGTTTTGAAATAAATGTGTCTCCTGACCAAAAATGATGTTTTCTTCTGCACGAGAAAACGTCCAAAAAAGTCATAATGTGACTGCAGCATACGTTTTCACATGATCATGTTGCATTCACCTCTGTTTTGAAATAAATGTGTCTCCTGACCAAAAATGATGTTTTATTCACGAGCAGACGTCAAAAATTTCATAATGTGACTGCAGCATGAGTTTTTCAGATTATCATGTTGCATTCACCTCTGTTTTGAAATAAATTGTCTCCTGTCTCTGACCAAAACTGATGTTTTCTCTCCACGAAAAAACGTCAAAAACGTCATAATGTGACTGCAGCATACGTTTTTCACATTATCATGTTGCATTCACCTCTTTTTTGAAATAATGTGTCTCCTGACCAAAAATGATGTTTTCTCCAAGAAAAAACGTCAAAAAAGTCATAATGTGACTGCAGCATACGTTTTCAGATGATCATGTTGCATTCACCTCTTTTTTGAAATAATGTGTCTCCTGACCAAAAA